>NC_092631.1:43846261-43854587 GCF_039555335.1 Amphiura filiformis | reverse complement strand
TTCCCGCCCCGCTTCCGAGCAACTTAGCTCACTTCCGGTAATTTTTACCGGCGTGACCTCTGCTGTTACGTAACGTAATGTTGAAAATCAGGTGGCAAATACAGTTTTCAGAAAACATCAAAAAATGGAATACACGAGTCGTTTCTCCTTCATTTCCATATTGAGCCCATAGATAAGATATGAAACATGAGTATAAGGCAAACAGTAACATGTAAAAAGTCCAATTATTGTGGAAAATGAATGTTTATTGTGCGCGAAGTAGCCTACAAAATGAGAAAAAATACATGTCACGATCACCAAAATGGTTATCTGCAACTGTGAGCCAACGCCGGTCGTATGCTTTTCTGTAATGATAGATATTAGCTAACTTGAGCTTGTATTAAATTTTCAGCGAAAATGATTGGTGGAATAAAATCAGAGTCATGTAGGTTGGAAAGTTGCTTTCAAAACGGCTTCCCCTCGCAATCGTGCGTGACCATTAGTGACCAGTGTCAGTAGGAAAATTAACAGCCGGCCTTGTCCATATAATCGATTAATAATTGTCAGGATCGTCCAGTTGACTACAGTGATATTTATTTATTTATACAAAATATCGAAGTCAATATAAAACGTAATTTCAAGCCATTTGACTGAACTTACAAACAGTTTATGCTGTAGGATTCAGAACCTTCAACCTCTGGCACTTCAAACCACGGTGTCAACCACTAGACCATCACAACCTGCTGTATACCATACTCGTTTCTTTTGCAATCTTATTTCTCATTCAGGGACTCGATCAACAATAATATTTTTAAAACTGCTTTTAAGTTCAGCCAAATGAGATGATATTACTTTTTATATTGACTTCAATATTTTGTAAGTCAATGCAGTATTTTGCTTGAATAAATAAATATCACTGGAGTTAACTGGACGATTCTGACGATTATTATTCGATATAATGACAAAGGCCGGCTGCTATTTTGCTAGTGACACTTGTCACTAACGGGACACGCACGATTGAGACACGGGCCGTTTGAGAGCAACTTTCCAACCTACGACTCGATTATTCCACCAATCATTTCGCTAAAAATTTAATACAAGCTCAAGTTAGTTAATATCTATCATTACAGAAAAGCATACGACCGGCGTTTGCTCATAGTTGTAGATATAACCATTTTGGTGATCGTGACATGTATGCAATTTTTCTCATTTTCCCGGCCACTTTGGACATGTTCAAGCTTCTTTATTTTCAATGGTGGTGGTCAGGGCTTCATCCAGGTCTTTACACTGGTTTAGGTCAGACGGTGTTTGCCTGCTGGTAGCATGTCTTGGGTGCAGGGATGTTCTTTTCCTTCCAGTTATGTCCCTGCGCTTCTGTTTCTTGTTCTTGGATATGCTGGGTCAGATCTGACGTTGCTCCAGCTTTGGCCCCAGATACCTTAATCCATTGTGTTTTGTCATAAAAAAATCTTTTTCTCTACTGTTTGTATATTTCCTTGATGCTTTTGATGTAATGTGCAATCTTATGACCTATGCCTTAAATGATGTTTTACTGTATTGCTCTTGATGTAATTTGTTGTAATATGTGCAATTGTATGATATAATGTTTTATATGCCGTTTTTATTGTGTATTATATGTATGGCCTTGTGCCACCTGGGAACCAAGGGAGAACAGTGCCAGTGCATTGATTGGTCACCCCAGGTTAAATAAGAAATAAATAAATAAATAAATAAATATTATTCAACTTTTACTCGTTTTTTGTTCTTTGCACAAATGTTTGGTATCTTATCCGTGATCATGATATGCAATTTAAGCAAAAACGAGCCAAGTCTCCATTTCTGGAGCTATTTTGCTAAAACATGTTTGCCGGCCAAATTTTCAACATTTAGTTACGTAACCCTTGTTCACCAACCCGTAAAAATGTTCTATCGAACAAAAGAGGTCACGAAGTTGCCGTCGTACTGTTCTGTTGTTTGTTTGTTGTAAAAATATGGGACCTGAATTAAATATTATCCATGGTAGTACTTGACCTCCTGTATCCCAAAATAATGGACATGGTTATAATTAACTTATATTTCAATCAATTGAAATGTTTTTAACTTGCTTGCCTTGGGGTGGTAAAGGTCCTAGATTTCGTCTTGGGTTTGTGAGAATCAAAATCCATCATAGTCCCATCGTACCAGATATTACCCAAATGTATATGTAAATGTCGTCACATTCTCAGTTACTGGGACTAGCTATCATCATCATGAGACTAAGATCTAGAAACACCACCGAAATGCTGTTTTGTTAGCTGAATCTTTTTGATGAAAGTCAATCTTTGACAAGATGTAACTTTGCTACGGAAAGTATGCAGTTTTGGCTTTCTTTAATAGTCAAGGGCTTTAATTTGATATAAAATGATGCAGTTTGATGGCAAATTTGAATTCACCTGGCATACCTACAGATGTACAATAGGCATATGTGACACGATCAAGGGAAATGAGTCGGATGTGGCTAATATTGATTTTGAGATATTGGTAAAGAAAGTGTTAAAATTCTTTTGTTTTATATTGTTTTCAGCGATTGATAAATAGGTATGCTAGGTGAATTCAAATTTGCCATCAAACTGCATCATTTATCAAATTCAAGCCCTTGAGTAAACAAAGCCAAACTGAAAACTTTTTTTTTTTTCATAGCACTTTCCGTATGCAAAGTTACATCTCGTCAAAGATTGACTTTCATCAAAAAGATTCAGCTAGCAAAATTCCAAAAAACGGCATTTCGGGGGTGTTTCTAGATCTTAGTCTCATTATGATAGCAGCTTTTAAAAAGCCTTTTTTTTTAATGGAACTGCTATCAAAATCCCTCTAAAATTCCATGTGCGATTGTCTTATCACCATAAAAAATCATATTTTTGGGTCAAGTGAAGTATAGAAAACATATTTATGTAGGTTTCCTTCTTCGGCCAGTTCTTTTAAATTTCAATGTACATATGCATTGACATTTTCGGTGAATTTGGCTGACTAGCAAATATGTGTTAACTAAGGTTTGTCTGGGATACATACATACATACTGTACTGATAATCATGATAATTGCACTGTCAGCAAGCAACTCTCTATTCAATTGCATGGGGAATTGGCTCCTATACGTGGATACCGTGACCCAAATGAAAATTAATGTATCCTGTACTTCATTATTCTTTCCTGTCGAATTATGCAACCTTTGATTTTCAGTTCCTGATCATGCATGCATGATCATGAGGATCCAGTCCGAGTAAGCTTTAAATGAATTCGTAGCAATTTGTGAGGTTGGGGCGTTGCCGTTGGCACGTTGGGCGAGAGTCTAAGGATAATCAAAATTCATTTGCATTAACTTACCAATTGGACTCTCAACTCAACAATCTGGTGCCTGAATGTTTGACAATGATGTATGGGTGTGAGACTTCAACTCTGCTTCAACGCAAACATGCAATGATCAACACGGGCTTGCACGGCGCTGACTTATGTCACGTCGACCACCGGTCTATTGACCCTGTCATACTTCCATGCCGCTTGCCGCTGCGACAAGTGGCATGACGTATCAACCAATGGCAAGCCTTAATTGTGCCCAATTCTCTGTAATGCGCGTGCGCACCGCCGCTTAACGGCAAGCGGCACGATAGTGTTAAACTAACATCGATGATCGATTCATAACCGTGTGTGCTGGAAACGATAATTGATTGGTATTCCCTGATTCAATGATTACATGTGGTGGCGCTAATCAAGTAAATCAAAGGACCAGGCCTGGACCAGGCCAGTGTAGTCCATAGAGGCCCTGCATCAATTTATCGATTGGCTCCAAACAAAGGATTTGAACCGGTGTCCTTCACCGTAGTTATGGCGGAGTGCAGTCCATTCAAATAAATGTTGTCATCAACCTATTTGATCGTAGAGCAGGTTTATGTGTGTGAGACGAACTGTCACGGTAGATTGCAATCATGCTTTTTGTTGAATGCATTTGAGTAGTCCGCCATATTTACGGGATGATACGTCACATGCAAGAGCCTCTATACAGGACCAACGCAATAATTAGCAGTATAATCAACGCCGTCAGGCGTTGGTCCTTACACATTCGAACAGTACCCCCAGCAGTGCACTCTCATTATAATAAACAGTGACCAAACCAAACCAAACCAGTCGATGAGTTGCGTCATGAATCCAAATATGGAAAATAGCCCCACCCATTATACGGGCCATCAATCAACCGCATCTATTATATAACTGGGACTCTCAAGTCATCTCAAGTGCTAGGTATCTCAATCGATTGATTTTGGTACAGTCAACCGGCCGGTCATGATACAGGCCTTGGTTTCTTTTTCTGAGTGCATCTGTCTATCCTCTGTGAAATTATGTACAAATTATGTGGAGATAACCTTGTGTTTATTTAATTTTGCAATGCTATTAAGTTTCGAATGACACATAATAAATATTTTCTGGTTGTGAAGGTCCAATCTATCATTATCAGATTTCGCTTTTGGCGAAAATGAGTGAAGAAATGTGATTTTTGGAACAAAACAGATTGCTCAATTTTTTGGTTCTTTTTCGGCTAGTGTTTTTGTCTTAAAGAATACCTCCAGCAGACAGATACTTCTGTTTTTTCAGTGTACAAACTTTACATCATTCCCTACCAAATGCCATGAAAATCATATCATATCAACGTTGCAAACGGTCAAATCCACGAAAATAGTACAAAAAACGCATATAAAATATTTTGTCAAAAAATTCGTCTGTGTGGAAACCACGGAATCAATCAATATTGCTTTTGTAGTGGAGACAAGGACATAGAACCAATCGTGCGTGGAGTTTATACAGGCGCGTGAATTCAACCGATCGGATTGACTCGTGGTATTCGGAAAACTGTGTAATATCAGACCTGCTACAACAAAATATGAATAAAGTCGCAATGGCTTTATCAGACAAAAATCCATGTGATACTGCCCGACTTTGTCATGTTTATGAGGGTGCAGATTCCATAATATTCATATGGCGTAAAAAGACGATCAGGTCGTAATTTTATATACTTTCACTTCCGTTTTTGTCCTAATGAAAACCGTTGAACACTTCTGATTTTGTTATTAACTGACAGATCAATGTTGCATGAGCAATGTACCTATGGTTATTCTCTAGGGGAAGGATGTAAACGGTCAGGTCCACGGTTTATTTGGGCACAGTTCATGAAACCTTCAAATTTAACATGTTATCTTAACGCAATTATTTTCCAGAAATATTTTATGAATACAGTTTTTTACATGATTAGACAAGGAAAACCCTACAAACATACTTTTGAGGCTTTAAACACAACTGATGACAACTCCATAACTATCAGAAAATGGTTTGAAGATGGGCCTTTACTTCAAGCAAACTTCGGAAAAATCAGCGCAGTGACTGGGTTGAGAATTGCGAGCATAGAAACTGTGACCTCGTAATGCATAGATCGTGACCTGCCGTCTGAATGTAATGCAATCAAAGCAATACAAATTTTTGAGGTCGCTTACCAGTGTAAATCGGGCTATGAAAATTATGATTCTAGATTTGTTTTCTCTTTTTATTTAATATTGTCACATTTGTCGATAGGCCTAACCGTGATAATATTAAAAAACTAATAAACATTAATTCAACACAACGTTTATTTGATACAACTCACAAATACTGTTGATATTTCAAATGCATGTGAAACCAGTGGCGTAACTAGCTAGGTTTGGTAGCACCCGGGGCAAGAAACTAAATTGGCGACCCTACCCTCCCCCACCCACCCACCGAGAATATTTTAGACGCAGGCAATTCTTTAACCATTGCGCGCGGAGTGCGCGATTTTTGGACAAATAAGGCCTACCACTAACTAACTTTTTAGTTACTAGAAGTTGAATATCGGCTTTAAAATGTTCTTTTAATTGATTTTGTGCTGAAATGCGCGCGAAGCGCAAAGAAAATTTGACTTTTCATCGCTTGAGAGGGCCCATTTAGAAATTGATGCTAAAATGGTCAATTTGGTGCCCCCTAAATTTCTCTACCGTTTTTGTTTTTAAAGATACTGTACATGTCTTCGAGCTTCAAAAATGTCTTTATTGGACAATGTGCGCGGGTAGCGAGCAAAAATTATGTATTTTACATTATTTTGGTCCATGAAATTGATATCTCAAAGCAACAACTTTCAAAGTTTGCCCCCCCTCCACTTAGGGGTGTCAAAACTTTCTTTTACACGGTGGTCAAGTTCAAAATTGCTCGAACTTGGTTAAAAACAACAATAATGTGCATATGTGTTCATCTAGTCATAAGGTTTCTGAAAAAAGTATAGTTTGACCTATCTACGACGTACAGTTATAGAGTTATGGGCAAATATGCTTAACATTGTGACGTCATAGGGTGAATTTTGGCTCCGCAAAGAGACGAAAATGAAAATTGCTCCAATTTTGTTGAAAATGGTTTCTACTATTTGTTTCGCCATGAGAAATCAGAAAAAGAATAGTTTTCCCTATGTATGATGTTTCGTTACCTTGGTAATAAAGCAAAATAGGATAATGTCAACTACCGCATTGAATTCTATATTAAGAGTCAATTTGACCTTGACTATTTTTGTGTTAGGATAAGAAAAGCACTAATAGTCTTAGAGAGTTATAATAACTATCAGCCAAAAGGGCTATATTTAACGGTTTCGTACGCGTAGGACAAATGTTTCAAATGGACAAATCATATATGTTCAGAAGAGTCTAGAGAATCTTTTTTGCCATGCTGTCAAATCTGTAACCCGCGCGTTCTATTCCGTATCCATGGCAACTTATTTTTAGTAAACTGAACAAAAATCACCAAAAACATGACCTTTTGTTAAATGGAATCTTTGGGTGAGAGCCAAAACAGCACCAAAGAGACCTCGAAAATCGAATTTCTAGATCGAAATGGCTTCAAATTTTAGTGATAAATGAAAGTTGCTGTTCAAATTGAACTTGTAAGGGTCTTTGGGTGACAGATCAAATGGAAAAATATGGGGTCTTCGGGTGACAGAGCATGTGTTCGTAAAAAATATAGGGGTCTTTTGGGTGACAGTGATGCTGATAAAGGGGTCTTAACAGCCCTACATACGCGTCACCTCCAAAGTTAGAGTATCCCCAGGGGTATAAATAAGTCTTACTAGTAATCCAGGTACCCCTAACCGTTCGTTTGTTTTGACTAAAGACTAAAAAGACTAAATTTGTTTTATTCTTTTATTCATGCCTAGAATTTAAAAATTAAATTAACCTTTTCTTGAAGTTTATTTTGGTATAAAGGTATAAACGAAAAACTGTAATAAGTCGACTTGTTCAGTTTCAATTGCGCTTTTCCTTTTTCCTATTCACACATTCTTGTGTAGAAAAACAGTAAAAGACTAGTAAATGTTTTTCCATTTTTCTTAAAATGTAAGTGAAAAAAACAACAGAAATATACCGTTTAGATTTCTGATTTAGAATTACAGAAAAAGAAAATGGGTAATTTTCGATTTCTTAATGAAAACGGAAAAGCGAAAACCGTTTTTCTATTTTAAATTCAAAATAGGAAAACGGAAAAGGATGTTTTCCTTTACCGTTTTGATATACAAATTTGATATTTTAAATGTATTCGTCATGAATAATTAACATAATTGTATCCGCAACATTTCACTGCATGAGGGAATATCAGATAACTCGACCTACGGACAAGCAAGACCTGCAGAAAACGGAAAACTGTTTATTTCCTTTTTCATAATTCAAACTCAGAATTCTGAATGGTATATTTTTGTTTTTCTCTTACATCTTGAAGAAAATAAAACAGTAAACCATCGTTTACCGTTTTTTGACGCAAAGATATCCAAAAATCATAAAGAAAAAAAACCCCGTAATTTAATTTAATCCAGGTACTAACCGTTCGTTCCTTTTCCTATCTCTTTTTACTTTGATTACGCTTTTCCTTTCCTTTTCACATTCTTGTGTCCCGAATACGCTAAACGACTAGTTACTGTTTTTCATTTTCTTAAAATGTAAG
Organism: Amphiura filiformis; assembly: GCF_039555335.1. Classification (NCBI taxonomy): domain Eukaryota; kingdom Metazoa; phylum Echinodermata; class Ophiuroidea; order Amphilepidida; family Amphiuridae; genus Amphiura; species Amphiura filiformis. The sequence goes on along the minus strand of NC_092631.1, from coordinate 43,846,594 downwards.
TGAAAAAAAAAACAACCCAAGAAATATACCGACTTAGATATCTGATTTGAATTAGGAAAAAAATGAAAATAGGTCCTTTTCCGTTTTCTTAATGAAAACTTGAAAAGCGAAAAACAGTCATTTACCGTTTTTCTATTTTTTTAAAATTCAAAATAGGAAAACGGAAAAGGATTATTTTCCTTAAACATTTGATATGCAAATTTGATATTTTAATGTATAGTGATGAATAATTAACGTAATTGTGTCTGCAAATATTTCACTGCATACTGGCATATCAAATAACTCGACCTAAGGACAATTCTGACCTACAGAAAACGGAAAACTATTTATTTC
>NC_092631.1:43721433-43846061 GCF_039555335.1 Amphiura filiformis | reverse complement strand
GCATCCAGATATTTTGGCCCACCCCTAAAGAAGACATGGGAAAATCTTAATCTTTTTAAGATCTGACCTCGTAAACAATGAGGTCAGATCATATAGCCAACAGTAGTGCATAGAGTATCATCCTACGGATTTCATCACAGTCTTACCTTAGCACGCTGGTAAGCAGCGTTTGAGATGGTGTTAATCGATAGTCGATAACCGATAATCAATGATCAATCAGCTATGAATATTTAATTGGATTCTAAAAATAATGATCACGGACTCTCATGTTCAAATGCGTGTGTGTGTGGGTTTGGGGGGGGGGGTGTATACCCCCCCTCGCATGTTGATGCTAGCAATTGCTGAGGACGGCTTTTTACCCTAAAGAAGACATGGGAAAACGCAAACTTATGGGAATCCCATGTCATCTTTAGGGTAGGTGACGTTAATTTCTGGAATAGCCCACGGTCTGCCCCCCCAACTTCATAATCAGAAGCTTTTCCCAGCACGCTAGTAGATGCCATTGTAAAGTAGTGCTAGAGTTGGTGCGGTGGGGGAGAATATATAATTACAGATAGTCGATAACCGATAATCAATGATCAATCAGTTATAAACGTTCAGTTAAACCCAAACACGCAAATGATGATCAAGGAATCGCTAAGGATGATTTGCTTCTGGGTAGTGGGGGGGGGGCGGGTGGGTGGGTGAGGCGGAATCGATAGTCGATAATTGATTATTGACTATCGATTATCGATATCGATGATTAATTATCCATAATCAATCATTACTTTATCCATATTCATTGTTGAAAATGTATAGGCCTCAGCAACCGACAAAACTAGGAATTGCTAAGGATGATCTCCTGGGGGGGGGTTGGGTGAGGAATTGATAATCGATAATTGATTATTGATTATCGATTATCGATAATCAATTATCATTTATCGATAATCAATCATTAATTTATCCATATTCATTGTTGAAAATGTATAGGCCTCCGCAACCGACAAAACTAGGAATCGCTAAGGATGATCTCCTTCTGGGCATGGGGGGGGTGAGGGAATTGATAATCGATAATTGATTATTGATTATCGATTATCGATAACCAATTATCATTTATCGATAATCAATCATTAATTTATCCATATTCATTGTTGAAAAATGTATATAGGCCTCCGCAACCGACAAAACTAGGAATCGCTAAGGATGGTCTCCTTCTGGGCATTGGGGGGGGGGGGGGAGGGGGGATTGATAATCGATAATTGATTATTGATTATCGATTATCGGTAATCAATTATCGATTATTGATAATCAATCATTAGTTTATCCATATTCAATGTTTGAAAATGTATAGGCCTACACAAACGCCAAAACAGGATATCTGCATTAATTTGAAAAATGATTTTTTCTCCAAAAGTGCTATAAAAGCACACTCTTTGATCATTTCTATGCACATCGTATCTCTTGCAACCTGAAGGAACGAAATTTGTTTCCGTTTTGAATTTCAACAACTTAAAAATGACATTTTTCGTAAAATGAGGATCAAATATTTTGTTCAGAATTGGAAAACCCCCTTGGTATAAAATGAAAACTATTACGGATTTTGATGGTAAATTTCAAACTTTTTTATATCAATCATCATATCCGTGGGCACGTGGTACTGTATTTTGAAAGCCATCCGAGTTTCCATTTTGACAAACGGAAAACAAAAAAAAATAGTTTTAACATTGTCATCTATGGAAGAAAAATCACAAAACCCCCATATTTCTCAAAAAAAAAAATTGGGACTCGAAAATAAATTTTCTTCAAAATCGTTTTATAAGATCTTTATATATGTAATAACTTAAAAAAAAAAAAAAAAAAAAAACGAAAACAAATTCTAAGCTGATACTTCATGTAAATGATTTCCCCGAACCCAAACCCTAACCCTAATGCTACTCATAACCCTAATCCTAACCCTGACCCTAATTTCGTGTACAAGTAGGCCTACATGATAAAGAAATAAACAAACTATATTGGAATATTGGACACTTTGACAATAATAGCCTCATACACCCAACTCCGCCTGCTGCTTTCACTTCACTCTTTAATCCCTGTTATGGAACTGTGACAGAAGATTGATATACAGCCTCTCAGAGCGTCCGAACTTTTGTGTCACGTGACCCTGCCTTATGTCTGCCCCCCCCCCCCAACTTCATAATCAGAAGCTTTTCCCACCACGCTAGTAGATGCCATTGTAAAGTAGTGCTAGAGTTGGTGCGGTGGGGGAGAATATATAATTACAGATAGTCGATAACCGATAATCAATGATCAATCAGTTATAAACGTTCAGTTAAACCCAAACACGCAAATGATGATCAAGGAATCGCTAAGGATGATTTGCTTCTGGGTAGTGGGGGGGCGGGTGGGTGGGTGAGGCGGAATCGATAGTCGATAATTGATTATTGACTATCGATTATCGATTATCGATGATTAATTATCCATAATCAATCATTACTTTATCCATATTCATTGTTGAAAAATGTATAGGCCTCAGCAACCGACAAAACTAGGAATTGCTAAGGATGATCTCCTGGGGGGGGTTGGGTGAGGGGAATTGATAATCGATAATTGATTATTGATTATCGATTATCGATAATCAATTATCATTTATCGATAATCAATCATTAATTTATCCATATTCATTGTTGAAAATGTATAGGCCTCCGCAACCGACAAAACTAGGAATCGCTAAGGATGATCTCCTTCTGGGCATGGGGGGGGGGGTGAGGGGGAATTGATAATCGATAATTGATTATTGATTATCGATTATCGATAACCAATTATCATTTATCGATAATCAATCATTAATTTATCCATATTCATTGTTGAAAAATGTATAGGCCTCCGCAACCGACAAAACTAGGAATTGCTAAGGATGATCTCCTGGGGGGGTTGGGTGAGGGAATTGATAATCGATAATTGATTATTGATTATCGATTATCGGTAATCAATTATCGATTATTGATAATCAATCATTAGTTTATCCGTATTCAATGTTTGAAAATGTATAGGCCTACACAAACGCCAAAACAGGATATCTGCATTAATTTGAAAAATGATTTTCTCCAAAGTGCTATAAAGCACACTCTTTGATCATTTCTATGCACATCGTATCTCTTGCAACCTGAAGGAACGAAATTTGTTTCCGTTTTGAATTTCAACAACTTAAAAATGACATTTTCGTAAAATGAGGCTCAAATATTTTGTTCTGAATTGGAAAATCTCTCTTGGTATAAAATGAAAACTATTAAGGATTTTGATGGTAAATTTCAAACTTTTTTATATCAATCATCATATCCGTGGGCACGTGGTACTGTATTTTGAAAGCCATCCGAGTTTCCATTTTGACAAACGGATAACAGCAAAAATAGTTTTAACATTGTCATCTATGGAAGAAAAATCACAAAACTGCCTTTTCTCAAGAAAAAAATTGGGACTCGAAAATAAATTATCTTCAAAATCGTTTTATAAGATCTTTATATATGCTTAATAAAAAAAAAAAAAAAAAAACGAAAACAAATTCTAAGCTGATACTTCATGTAAATGATTTCCCCGAACCCAAACCCTAACCCTAATGCTACTCATAACCCTAATCCTAACCCTGACCCTAATTTCGTGTACAAGTAGGCCTACATGATAAAGAAATAAACAAACTATATTGGAATATTGGACACTTTGACAATAATAGCCTCATACACCCAACTCCGCCTGCTGCTTTCACTTCACTCTTTAATCCCTGTTATGGAACTGTGACAGAAGATTGATATACAGCCTCTCAGAGCGTCCGAACTTTTGTGTCACGTGACCCTGCCTTATATGGGCGCATCCAGATATTTTGGCCCACCCCTAAAGAAGACATGGGAAAATCTTAATCTTTTTAAGATCTGACCTCGTAAACAATGAGGTCAGATCATAAAGCCAGCAGTAGTGCATAGAGTATCATCCCTACGGATTTCATCACAGTCTTACCTTAGCACGCTGGTAAGCAGCGTTTGAGATGGTGTTAATCGATAGTCGATAACCGATAATCAATGATCAATCAGCTATGAATATTTAATTGGATTCTAAAATAATGATCACGGACTCTCATGTTCAATTGCGTGTGTGTGGGTTTGGGGGGGGGTGGTGTATACCCCCCCTCGCATGTTGATGCTCGCAATTGCTGAGGACGGCTTTTTACCCCTAAAGAAGACATGGGAAAACGCAAACTTATTGGGAATCCCATGTCTTCTTTAGGGTAGGTGCCGTTAATTTCTGGAATAGCCCACGGTCTGCCCCCCCCCCCCAACTTCATAATCAGAAGCTTTTCCCACCACGCTAGTAGATGCCATTGTAAAGTAGTGCTAGAGTTGGTGCGGTGGGGGAGAATATATAATTACAGATAGTCGATAACCGATAATCAATGATCAATCAGTTATAAACGTTCAGTTAAACCCAAACACGCAAATGATGATCAAGGAATCGCTAAGGATGATTTGCTTCTGGGTAGTGGGGGGGCGGGTGGGTGGGTGAGGCGGAATCGATAGTCGATAATTGATTATTGACTATCGATTATCGATTATCGATGATTAATTATCCATAATCAATCATTACTTTATCCATATTCATTGTTTAAAAATGTATAGGCCTCAGCAACCGACAAAACTAGGAATTGCTAAGGATGATCTCCTGGGGGGGGGGGGGGGGGGGGGTGGGGGGAATTGATAATCGATAATTGATTATTGATTATCGATAATCAATTATCGATTATTGATAATCAATCATTAGTTTATCCATATTCAATGTTTGAAAATGTATAGGCCTACACAAACGCCAAAACGGGATATCTGCATTAATTTGAAAAAAAGAATTTCTCGAAAGTGCTATAAAAGCACACTCTTTGATCATTTCTATGCACATCGTATCTCTTGCAACCTGAAGGAACGAAATTTGTTTCCGTTTTGAATTTCAACAACTTAAAAATGACATTTTTCGTAAAATGAGGCTCAAATATTTTGTTCTGAATTGGAAAATCTCTCTTGGTATAAAATGAAAACTATTACGGATTTTGATGGTAAATTTCAAACTTTTTATATCAATCATCATATCCGTGGGCACGTGGTACTGTATTTTGAAAGCCATCCGAGTTTCCATTTTGACAAACGGATAACAGCAAAAATAGTTTTAACATTGTCATCTATGGAAGAAAAATCACAAAACTGCCTTTTTCTCAAGAAAAAAAATTGGGACTCGAAAATAAATTATCTTCAAAATCGTTTTATAAGATCTTTATATATGCTTAATAACTTAAAAAAAAAAAAAAAAAACGAAAACAAATTCTAAGCTGATACTTCATGTAAATGATTTCCCCGAACCCAAACCCTAACCCTAATGCTACTCATAACCCTAATCCTAACCCTGACCCTAATTTCGTGTACAAGTAGGCCTACATGATAAAGAAATAAACAAACTATATTGGAATATTGGACACTTTGACAATAATAGCCTCATACACCCAACTCCGCCTGCTGCTTTCACTTCACTCTTTAATCCCTGTTATGGAACTGTGACAGAAGATTGATATACAGCCTCTCAGAGCGTCCGAACTTTTGTGTCACGTGACCCTGCCTTATATGGGCGCATCCAGATATTTTGGCCCACCCCTAAAGAAGACATGGGAAAATCTTAATCTTTTTAAGATCTGACCTCGTAAACAATGAGGTCAGATCATATAGCCAACAGTAGTGCATAGAGTATCATCCCTACGGATTTCATCACAGTCTTACCTTAGCACGCTGGTAAGCAGCGTTTGAGATGGTGTTAATCGATAGTCGATAACCGATAATCAATGATCAATCAGCTATGAATATTTAATTGGATTCTAAAAATAATGATCACGGACTCTCATGTTCAAATGCGTGTGTGTGGGTTTGGGGGTGTATACCCCCTCGCATGTTGATGCTCGCAATTGCTGAGGACGGCTTTCTCCCCCTAAAGAAGACATGGGAAAACGCAAACTTATTGGGAATCCCATGTCTTCTTTAGGGTAGGTGCCGTTAATTTCTGGAATAGCCACGGTCTGCCCCCCCAACTTCATAATCAGAAGCTTTTCCCACCACGCTAGTAGATGCCATTGTAAAGTAGTGCTAGAGTTGGTGCGGTGGGGGAGAATATATAATTACAGATAGTCGATAACCGATAATCAATGATCAATCAGTTATAAACGTTCAGTTAAACCCAAACACGCAAATGATGATCAAGGAATCGCTAAGGATGATTTGCTTCTGGGTAGTGGGGGGGGGCGGGTGGGTGGGTGAGGCGGAATCGATAGTCGATAATTGATTATTGACTATCGATTATCGATATCGATGATTAATTATCCATAATCAATCATTACTTTATCCATATTCATTGTTGAAAAATGTATAGGCCTCAGCAACCGACAAAACTAGGAATTGCTAAGGATGATCTCCTGGGGGGGGGGGGGGGGGAATTGATAATCGATAATTGATTATTGATTATCGATTATCGATAATCAATTATCATTTATCGATAATCAATCATTAATTTATCCATATTCATTGTTGAAAAATGTATAGGCCTCCGCAACCGACAAAACTAGGAATCGCTAAGGATGATCTCCTTCTGGGCATGGGGGGGTGAGGGGAATTGATAATCGATAATTGATTATTGATTATCGATTATCGATAACCAATTATCATTTATCGATAATCAATCATTAATTTATCCATATTCAATGTTTGAAAATGTATAGGCCTCCGCAACCGACAAAACTAGGAATTGCTAAGGATGATCTCCTGGGGGGGTTGGGTGAGGGAATTGATAATCGATAATTGATTATTGATTATCGATTATCGGTAATCAATTATCGATTATTGATAATCAATCATTAGTTTATCCATATTCAATGTTTGAAAATGTATAGGCCTACACAAACGCCAAAACGGGATATCTGCATTAATTTGAAAAATGATTTTCTCCAAAGTGCTATAAAAGCACACTCTTTGATCATTTCTATGCACATCGTATCTCTTGCAACCTGAAGGAACGAAATTTGTTTCCGTTTTGAATTTCAACAACATAAAAATGACATTTTTCGTAAAATGAGGATCAAATATTTTGTTCAGAATTGGAAAAAACCCCCTTGGTATAAAATGAAAACTATTACGGATTTTGATGGTAAATTTCAAACTTTTTTATATCAATCATCATATCCGTGGGCACGTGGTACTGCATTTTGAAAGCCATCCGAGTTTCCATTTTGACAAACGGATAACAGCAAAATAGTTTTAACATTGTCATCTATGGAAGAAAAATCACAAAACTGCCTTTTTCTCAAGAAAAAAATTGGGACTCGAAAATAAATTTTCTTCAAAATCGTTTTATAAATCTTTATATATGCTTAATAACTTAAAAAAAAAAAAAAAAAAAAAAAAAAAAAAAACAAAAAAAAAAACGAAAACAAATTCTAAGCTGATACTTCATGTAAATGATTTCCCCGAACCCAAACCCTAACCCTAATGCTACTCATAACCCTAATCCTAACCCTGACCCTAATTTCGTGTACAAGTAGGCCTACATGATAAAGAAATAAACAAACTATATTGGAATATTGGACACTTTGACAATAATAGCCTCATACACCCAACTCCGCCTGCTGCTTTCACTTCACTCTTTAATCCCTGTTATGGAACTGTGACAGAAGATTGATATACAGCCTCTCAGAGCGTCCGAACTTTTGTGTCACGTGACCCTGCCTTATATGGGCGCATCCAGATATTTTGGCCCACCCCTAAAGAAGACATGGGAAAATCTTAATCTTTTTAAGATCTGACCTCGTAAACAATGAGGTCAGATCATATAGCCAACAGTAGTGCATAGAGTATCATCCCTACGGATTTCATCACAGTCTTACCTTAGCACGCTGGTAAGCAGCGTTTGAGATGGTGTTAATCGATAGTCGATAACCGATAATCAATGATCAATCAGCTATGAATATTTAATTGGATTCTAAAATAATGATCACGGACTCTCATGTTCAAATGCGTGTGTGTGGGTTTGGGAAGTGTATACCCCCTCGCATGTTGATGCTCGCAATTGCTGAGGACGGCTTTTTACCCTAAAGAAGACATGGGAAAACGCAAACTTATTGGGAATCCCATGTCTTCTTTAGGTAGGTGCCGTTAATTTCTGGAATAGCCCACGGTCTGCCCCCCCCAACTTCATAATCAGAAGCTTTTCCCACCACGCTAGTAGATGCCATTGTAAAGTAGTGCTAGAGTTGGTGCGGTGGGGGAGAATATATAATTACAGATAGTCGATAACCGATAATCAATGATCAATCAGTTATAAACGTTCAGTTAAACCCAAACACGCAAATGATGATCAAGGAATCGCTAAGGATGATTTGCTTCTGGGTAGTGGGGGGGGGGGCGGGTGGGTGGGTGAGGCGGAATCGATAGTCGATAATTGATTATTGACTATCGATTATCGATAATCAATGATCATTTATCGATAATCAATCATTACTTTATCCATAGTCAATGTTTGAAAATGTATAGGCCGCCGCAACCGACAAAACTAGGAATTGCTAAGGATGATCTCCTGGGGGGGTGTGGGGAATTGATAATCGATAATTGATTATTGATTATCGATAATCAATTATCGATTATTGATAATCAATCATTAGTTTATCCATATTCAATGTTTGAAAATGTATAGGCCTACACAAACGCCAAAACGGTATATCTGCATTAATTTGAAAAAATGATTTTCTCCAAAGTGCTATAAAAGCACACTCTTTGATCATTTCTATGCACATCGTATCTCTTGCAACCTGAAGGAACGAAATTTGTTTCCGTTTTGAATTTCAACAACTTAAAAATGACATTTTTCGTAAAATGAGGCTCAAATATTTTGTTCTGAATTGGAAAATCTCTCTTGGTATAAAATGAAAACTATTACGGATTTTGATGGTAAATTTCAAACTTTTTATATCAATCATCATATCCGTGGGCACGTGGTACTGTATTTTGAAAGCCATCCGAGTTTCCATTTTGACAAACGGATAACAGCAAAAATAGTTTTAACATTGTCATCTATGGAAGAAAAATCACAAAACTGCCTTTTCTCAAGAAAAAAATTGGGACTCGAAAATAAATTATCTTCAAAATCGTTTTATAAGATCTTTATATATGCTTAATAACTTAAAAAAAAAAAAAAAAAAACGAAAACAAATTCTAAGCTGATACTTCATGTAAATGATTTCCCCGAACCCAAACCCTAACCCTAATGCTACTCATAACCCTAATCCTAACCCTGACCCTAATTTCGTGTACAAGTAGGCCTACATGATAAAGAAATAAACAAACTATATTGGAATATTGGACACTTTGACAATAATAGCCTCATACACCCAACTCCGCCTGCTGCTTTCACTTCACTCTTTAATCCCTGTTATGGAACTGTGACAGAAGATTGATATACAGCCTCTCAGAGCGTCCGAACTTTTGTGTCACGTGACCCTGCCTTATATGGGCGCATCCAGATATTTTGGCCCACCCCTAAAGAAGACATGGGAAAATCTTAATCTTTTTAAGATCTGACCTCGTAAACAATGAGGTCAGATCATATAGCCAACAGTAGTGCATAGAGTATCATCCCTACGGATTTCATCACAGTCTTACCTTAGCACGCTGGTAAGCAGCGTTTGAGATGGTGTTAATCGATAGTCGATAACCGATAATCAATGATCAATCAGCTATGAATATTTAATTGGATTCTAAAAATAATGATCACGGACTCTCATGTTCAAATGCGTGTGTGTGGGTTTGGGGGGTGTATACCCCCTCGCATGTTGATGCTCGCAATTGCTGAGGACGGCTTTTTACCCTAAAGAAGACATGGGAAAACGCAAACTTATTGGGAATCCATGTCTTCTTTAGGTAGGTGCCGTTAATTTCTGGAATAGCCCACGGTCTGCCCCCCCAACTTCATAATCAGAAGCTTTTCCCACCACGCTAGTAGATGCCATTGTAAAGTAGTGCTAGAGTTGGTGCGGTGGGGGAGAATATATAATTACAGATAGTCGATAACCGATAATCAATGATCAATCAGTTATAAACGTTCAGTTAAACCCAAACACGCAAATGATGATCAAGGAATCGCTAAGGATGATTTGCTTCTGGGTAGTGGGGGGTGGGGGGGGGTGGGTGGGTGAGGCGGAATCGATAGTCGATAATTGATTATTGACTATCGATTATCGATTATCGATGATTAATTATCCATAATCAATCATTACTTTATCCATATTCATTGTTGAAAAATGTATAGGCCTCAGCAACCGACAAAACTAGGAATTGCTAAGGATGATCTCCTGGGGGGGTTGGGTGAGGGGAATTGATAATCGATAATTGATTATTGATTATCGATTATCGATAATCAATTATCATTTATCGATAATCAATCATTAATTTATCCATATTCATTGTTGAAAAATGTATAGGCCTCCGCAACCGACAAAACTAGGAATCGCTAAGGATGATCTCCTTCTGGGCATGGGGGGGTGAGGGGAATTGATAATCGATAATTGATTATTGATTATCGATTATCGATAACCAATTATCATTTATCGATAATCAATCATTAATTTATCCATATTCATTGTTGAAAAATGTATAGGCCTCCGCAACCGACAAAACTAGGAATTGCTAAGGATGATCTCCTGGGGGGGTTGGGTGAGGGAATTGATAATCGATAATTGATTATTGATTATCGATTATCGGTAATCAATTATCGATTATTGATAATCAATCATTAGTTTATCCATATTCAATGTTTGAAAATGTATAGGCCTACACAAACGCCAAAACGGGATATCTGCATTAATTTGAAAAAATGATTTTCTCCAAAGTGCTATAAAAGCACACTCTTTGATCATTTCTATGCACATCGTATCTCTTGCAACCTGAAGGAACGAAATTTGTTTCCGTTTTGAATTTCAACAACTTAAAAATGACATTTTTCGTAAAATGAGGATCAAATATTTTGTTCAGAATTGGAAAAAACCCCCTTGGTATAAAATGAAAACTATTACGGATTTTGATGGTAAATTTCAAACTTTTTTATATCAATCATCATATCCGTGGGCACGTGGTACTGCATTTTGAAAGCCATCCGAGTTTCCATTTTGACAAACGGATAACAGCAAAAATAGTTTTAACATTGTCATCTATGGAAGAAAAATCACAAAACTGCCTTTTTCTCAAGAAAAAAAATTGGGACTCGAAAATAAATTTTCTTCAAAATCGTTTTATAAGATCTTTATATATGCTTAATAACTTAAAAAAAAAAAAAAAAAAAAAAACGAAAACAAATTCTAAGCTGATACTTCATGTAAATGATTTCCCCGAACCCAAACCCTAACCCTAATGCTACTCATAACCCTAATCCTAACCCTGACCCTAATTTCGTGTACAAGTAGGCCTACATGATAAAGAAATAAACAAACTATATTGGAATATTGGACACTTTGACAATAATAGCCTCATACACCCAACTCCGCCTGCTGCTTTCACTTCACTCTTTAATCCCTGTTATGGAACTGTGACAGAAGATTGATATACAGCCTCTCAGAGCGTCCGAACTTTTGTGTCACGTGACCCTGCCTTATATGGGCGCATCCAGATATTTTTGGCCCACCCCCTAAAGAAGACATGGGAAAATCTTAATCTTTTTTAAGATCTGACCTCGTAAACAATGAGGTCAGATCATATAGCCAACAGTAGTGCATAGAGTATCATCCCTACGGATTTCATCACAGTCTTACCTTAGCACGCTGGTAAGCAGCGTTTGAGATGGTGTTAATCGATAGTCGATAACCGATAATCAATGATCAATCAGCTATGAATATTTAATTGGATTCTAAAAATAATGATCACGGACTCTCATGTTCAAATGCGTGTGTGTGGGTTTGGGGGGTGTATACCCCCCCTCGCATGTTGATGCTCGCAATTGCTGAGGACGGCTTTTTACCCCTAAAGAAGACATGGGAAAACGCAAACTTATTGGGAATCCCATGTCTTCTTTAGGGTAGGTGCCGTTAATTTCTGGAATAGCCCACGGTCTGCCCCCCCCCCAACTTCATAATCAGAAGCTTTTCCCACCACGCTAGTAGATGCCATTGTAAAGTAGTGCTAGAGTTGGTGCGGTGGGGGAGAATATATAATTACAGATAGTCGATAACCGATAATCAATGATCAATCAGTTATAAACGTTCAGTTAAACCCAAACACGCAAATGATGATCAAGGAATCGCTAAGGATGATTTGCTTCTGGGTAGTGGGGGGGGGGTGGGTGGGTGAGGCGGAATCGATAGTCGATAATTGATTATTGACTATCGATTATCGATTATCGATGATTAATTATCCATAATCAATCATTACTTTATCCATATTCATTGTTGAAAATTGTATAGGCCTCAGCAACCGACAAAACTAGGAATTGCTAAGGATGATCTCCTGGGGGGGTTGGGTGAGGGAATTGATAATCGATAATTGATTATTGATTATCGATAATCAATTATCGATTATTGATAATCAATCATTAGTTTATCCATATTCAATGTTTGAAAATGTATAGGCCTACACAAACGCCAAAACGGGATATCTGCATTAATTTGAAAAATGATTTTCTCCAAAGTGCTATAAAAGCACACTCTTTGATCATTTCTATGCACATCGTATCTCTTGCAACCTGAAGGAACGAAATTTGTTTCCGTTTTGAATTTCAACAACTTAAAAATGACATTTTTCATAAAATGAGGCTCAAATATTTTGTTCTGAATTGGAAAATCTCTCTTGGTATAAAATGAAAACTATTACGGATTTTGATGGTAAATTTCAAACTTTTTATATCAATCATCATATCCGTGGGCACGTGGTACTGTATTTTGAAAGCCATCCGAGTTTCCATTTTGACAAACGGATAACAGCAAAAATAGTTTTAACATTGTCATCTATGGAAGAAAAATCACAAAACTGCCTTTTTCTCAAGAAAAAAAATTGGGACTCGAAAATAAATTATCTTCAAAATCGTTTTATAAGATCTTTATATATAATAACTTAAAAAAAAAAAAAAAAAAAACGAAAACAAATTCTAAGCTGATACTTCATGTAAATGATTTCCCCGAACCCAAACCCTAACCCTAATGCTACTCATAACCCTAATCCTAACCCTGACCCTAATTTCGTGTACAAGTAGGCCTACATGATAAAGAAATAAACAAACTATATTGGAATATTGGACACTTTGACAATAATAGCCTCATACACCCAACTCCGCCTGCTGCTTTCACTTCACTCTTTAATCCCTGTTATGGAACTGTGACAGAAGATTGATATACAGCCTCTCAGAGCGTCCGAACTTTTGTGTCACGTGACCCTGCCTTATATGGGCGCATCCAGATATTTTTGGCCCACCCCCCTAAAGAAGACATGGGAAAATCTTAATCTTTTTTAAGATCTGACCTCGTAAACAATGAGGTCAGATCATAGCCAGCAGTAGTGCATAGAGTATCATGCCTACGGATTTCATCACAGTCTTACCTTAGCACGCTGGTAAGCAGCGTTTGAGATGGTGTTAATCGATAGTCGATAACCGATAATCAATGATCAATCAGCTATGAATATTTAATTGGATTCTAAAAATAATGATCACGGACTCTCATGTTCAAATGCGTGTGTGTGGGTTTGGGGGGTGTATACCCCCCCTCGCATGTTGATGCTCGCAATTGCTGAGGACGGCTTTTTACCCCTAAAGAAGACATGGGAAAACGCAAACTTATTGGGAATCCCATGTCTTCTTTAGGGTAGGTGCCGTTAATTTCTGGAATAGCCCATTGTCTCTAAGGGACAAAAAATCCAATTTTAAAATGTGTGTTTTGGCCCATATCTCCTCAACCATAGCTTGGATTGTCATCAAATTTTACATGAAAACGGAGAAATTATATATTTTCACTTATATAAAAATTATTGCATTTTCCTTATGTGATTTTGGCATACGGTCACGTTTTATACGCAATATCATGTATTTTACAGTGCGTTCTGAACATTATTAGCCTATGCCAACTACGTATTTTGCTTAAAATGACGTTTTATTTTGAAAGAGTAGTGATTTAATCGCCAGAAATACATGATATTTGTTGACAGGAATTGATTGAAGTCTTTTAAAAGAGTGATTTTGGGAAAAAATACTTAAAATTAAAAAAAGCTAATTTTAGACAAAAAAACACAAACTTTAATCATTTTCATCGTTTGCTTTAAAACGTATGTGGTATTTGCAACGAGTATATCGTGTAAATATAATCATACTCGGCAGGAGTAGGCTTAAATTACATTTTATGACTGAAATTTATTAAAGCGCTTTCAAAGAAACTTACGTATAAAAAATAACATAGCACATAAAAAGTAATTATCATAATATTACACATAATTTCTAAATCAGAATTTCATCATCTTCAGAAGATAGCAAACATCATTGACTATTCACCTTCATATCCTATTAGACTAGTCGACTTTCTGCTGAGTAATAGAAGTCTTAGGTGCGTTGTTTTAAAGTTAAAAACGGTCTCTATGTTTTTTTAAAGTCAATTGGGGTAGGCTGAATCCAACAAACGTGGATACCATCAACAATTGTAATGTTTTGACATTATAATTTGCATAAAAACAAAATAACCGCCAAAATCATCAATTAATATTTAAAACTCTGATAACTTTGGTAGTCATTTTGTTTGATGCAAATTAGCAGGGCAAAGCATATAAATTATTTTTGGTATCCGTGATTCATGAACTCAGCATACCCAAACTGACTTTTCATAGATACCACTTTAAACAAAATATGCACCTTGATGGCTTATGCCCCTTTCCAAGAAATTCGACTAGTCTATTACAGGCATAGGCACACCTTTTGGATCCAATGATGATGATGATGATGATGGTGATGATGATGATGATGATGATATGATGATGATGATGATGATGATGATGATGATGAAGATGATGATGATGATGATGATCACCACCATCATCATCATCATCACCATCATCATCATCATCATCGTCATCGTCATCGTCATCGTCATCGTCATCGTCATCGTCATCGTCATCGTCATCATCATCATCAGCAGCAGCAGCAGCATCATCAAGACCTAATAATTATATTTAGTTCCTTATTAAACATATTTATAACTCGCGTATACCATTATGCGCAAAGCTGAAACCGTAATGCACGGCATAGGTCATTTAGATAATACAATGCCTCAGTGAACCGTTCAATAATTCGATTCATCATTGACATTTGTACACGGAAGGTGATTTCGGGTCACGGTATGCCGGCTATAATAAAAGAGAATCACTACTATCTCTTTATTTAGATTACGAGTGCATACCGTGGGTTTCAGACTTTCGCGCACTTTTAGAATATTTTTTTTCAAAAAAGGCCTGGAATACCGTTCTTCTATAGCCAATAAGACAATTTTCATGTCCTAAAAGCAGCGGGTTAGTTTAAACACTTTTATTAACTTCGCAATAGCTTTTATGCCCCAAAATACTTCGTAATGTTACTTGAACCTATTAGCTCACTTGATAAGGCGTCTGTCTTATATGCTCAAAAAGTCTGAGTTCGATTCCTAACGATTTAATTTTTTTTTTTTTTTTTTTTTTTGCTTTCTTATTAAAATTACCAATTTCTCACTTTTCTGTTGAAATGAAAATATGTAGGATTCTTATTTTCATAAATAACATCACAAATAAAAGCAGAGTGTCAACTGAGCTAACACACAGTACTTTTTCATCCATTATTGTATGTAATCGAAATTAATGCTAACAAGTTGATTTACTCCGTTGCTTCATTTGTTGCTTCATTTGTGGTAGACTGCGGTAAATTGGGAAAACAAGTGTGCATGGGTTCGATTCCTTTATTTGTTTTTTGATCACGAGATGTTGTGATAACTTTTGTTTTCTTCTATAGCTGTAATGTAACATTTTAATTGGTGGAAACAATAATTTTCCATTTTAAAACCCAAGTTTTTGACAGTTAAAGTGACGAACAGTGAACTTAGACAAGGCCAAAATATCGCTTTAAGACATTTTAAGTGACCAGTCCCTAAATTTCAAATATAGCCATCCAAATTTTTCTGGTAAACCCACATGATAAGATCTCTAACTGCTCCAAATTTGGTGTCAATATCATATTTACTTTTTGAGTTATAAGCAAAACACTGAAATTAGATGATTTTTTTTTCAACTTTTCAAATACAACCATGGCCAAAATGTGTTGGGACACTTATGGAAAACGTACACTATATTTCCTAACACACCAACCCTCCCCTTCCCCACCAATCAATGTTGGGTGCCACAATGCTCGTGTGACCAAAAAAGTCGGATTCAACATTGATCGGGGGAGTGGGGGGGGGGGGGGGCTTATTTACATTACCCTATCAAACCGTCCCAACACTTATGGCAGGCATTGTCTCTAAGGGACAAAAAATCCAATTTTAAAATGTGTGTTTTGGCCCATATCTCCTCAACCATAGCTTGGATTGTCATCAAATTTTACATGAAAACGGAGAAATTATATATTTTCACTAATATAAAAATTATTGCATTTTCCTTATGTGATTTAGGCATACGGTCACGTTTTATACGCAATATCATGTATTTTACAGTGCGTTCTGAACATTATTAGCCTATGCCAACTACGTATTTTGCTTAAAATGACGTTTTATTTTGAAAGAGTAGTGATTTAATCGCCAGAAATACATGATATTTGTTGACAGGAATTGATTGAAGTCTTTTAAAAGAGTGATTTTGGGGAAAAAATACTTAAAATTAAAAAAAGCTAATTTTTAGACAAAAAAACACAAACTTTAATCATTTTCATCGTTTGCTTTAAAAACGTATGTGGTATTTGCAACGAGTATATCGTGTAAATATAATCATACTCGGCAGGAGTAGGCTTAAATTACATTTTATGACTGAAATTTATTAAAGCGCTTTCAAAGAAACTTACGTATAAAAAAATAACATAGCACATAAAAAAGTAATTATCATAATATTACACATAATTTCTAAATCAGAATTTCATCATCTTCAGAAGATAGCAAACATCATTGACTATTCACCTTCATATCCTATTAGACTAGTCGACTTTCTGCTGAGTAATAGAAGTCTTAGGTGCGTTGTTTTAAAGTTAAAAACGGTCTCTATGTTTTTTTAAAGTCAATTGGGGTAGGCTGAATCCAACAAACGTGGATACCATCAACAATTGTAATGTTTTGACATTATAATTTGCATAAAAACAAAATAACCGCCAAAATCATCAATTAATATTTAAAACTCTGATAACTTTGGTAGTCATTTTGTTTGATGCAAATTAGCAGGGCAAAGCATATAAATTATTTTTGGTATCCGTGATTCATGAACTCAGCATACCCAAACTGACTTTTCATAGATACCACTTTAAACAAAATATGCACCTTGATGGCTTATGCCCCTTTCCAAGAAATTCGACTAGTCTATTACAGGCATAGGCACACCTTTTGGATCCAATGATGATGATGATGATGATTATGATGATGATGATGATGATGATGATGATGATGATGATGATGATGATGATGATGATGAAGATGATTATGATGATGATGATGATGATCACCACCACCATCATCATCATCATCATCATCATCATCATCATCATCGTCGTCATCGTCATCGTCATCGTCATCGTCATCGTCATCGTCATCGTCATCGTCATCATCATCATCAGCAGCAGCAGCAGCATCATCAAGACCTAATAATTATATTTAGTTCCTTATTAAACATATTTATAACTCGCGTATACCATTATGCGCAAAGCTGAAACCGTAATGCACGGCATAGGTCATTTAGATAATACAATGCCTCAGTGAACCGTTCAATAATTCGATTCATCATTGACATTTGTACACGGAAGGTGATTTCGGGTCACGGTATGCCGGCTATAATAAAAGAGAATCACTACTATCTCTTTATTTAGATTACGAGTGCATACCGTGGGTTTCAGACTTTCGCGCACTTTTAGAATATTTTTTTTCAAAAGGCCTGGAATACCGTTCTTCTATAGCCAATAAGACAATTTTCATGTCCTAAAAGCAGCGGGTTAGTTTAAACACTTTTATTAACTTCGCAATAGCTTTTATGCCCCAAAATACTTCGTAATGTTACTTGAACCTATTAGCTCACTTGATAAGGCGTCTGTCTTATATGCTCAAAAAGTCTGAGTTCGATTCCTAACGATTTAATTTTTTTTTTTTTTTTTTTTTTGCTTTCTTATTAAAATTACCAATTTCTCACTTTTCTGTTGAAATGAAAATATGTAGGATTCTTATTTTCATAAATAACATCACAAATAAAAGCAGAGTGTCAACTGAGCTAACACACAGTACTTTTTCATCCATTATTGTATGTAATCGAAATTAATGCTAACAAGTTGATTTACTCCGTTGCTTCATTTGTTGCTTCATTTGTGGTAGACTGCGGTAAATTGGGAAAACAAGTGTGCATGGGTTCGATTCCTTTATTTGTTTTTTGATCACGAGATGTTGTGATAACTTTTATTGGTTTCTTCTATAGCTGTAATGTAACATTTTAATTGGTGGAAACAATAATTTTCCATTTTAAAACCCAAGTTTTTGACAGTTAAAGTGACGAACAGTGAACTTAGACAAGGCCAAAATATCGCTTTAAGACATTTTAAGTGACCAGTCCCTAAATTTCAAATATAGCCATCCAAATTTTTTCTGGTAAACCCACATGATAAGATCTCTAACTGCTCCAAATTTGGTGTCAATATCATATTTACTTTTTGAGTTATAAGCAAAACACTGAAATTAGATGATTTTTTTTTTCAACTTTTCAAATACAACCATGGCCAAAATGTGTTGGGACACTTATGGAAAACGTACACTATATTTCCTAACACACCAACCCTCCCCTTCCCCACCAATCAATGTTGGGTGCCACAATGCTCGTGTGACCAAAAAAGTCGGATTCAACATTGATTGGGGGGAGTGGGGGGGGGGGGCTTATTTACATTACCCTATCAAACCGTCCCAACACTTATGGCAGGCATTGTCTCTAAGGGACAAAAAATCCAATTTTAAAATGTGTGTTTTGGCCCATATCTCCTCAACCATAGCTTGGATTGTCATCAAATTTTACATGAAAACGGAGAAATTATATATTTTCACTTATATAAAAATTATTGCATTTTCCTTATGTGATTTAGGCATACGGTCACGTTTTATACGCAATATCATGTATTTTACAGTGCGTTCTGAACATTATTAGCCTATGCCAACTACGTATTTTGCTTAAAATGACGTTTTATTTTGAAAGAGTAGTGATTTAATCGCCAGAAATACATGATATTTGTTGACAGGAATTGATTGAAGTCTTTTAAAAGAGTGATTTTGGGAAAAAAATACTTAAAATTAAAAAAAGCTAATTTTTAGACAAAAAAAACACAAACTTTAATCATTTTCATCGTTTGCTTTAAAAACGTATGTGGTATTTGCAACGAGTATATCGTGTAAATATAATCATACTCGGCAGGAGTAGGCTTAAATTACATTTTATGACTGAAATTTATTAAAGCGCTTTCAAAGAAACTTACGTATAAAAAATAACATAGCACATAAAAAAGTAATTATCATAATATTACACATAATTTCTAAATCAGAATTTCATCATCTTCAGAAGATAGCAAACATCATTGACTATTCACCTTCATATCCTATTAGACTAGTCGACTTTCTGCTGAGTAATAGAAGTCTTAGGTGCGTTGTTTTAAAGTTAAAAACGGTCTCTATGTTTTTTTAAAGTCAATTGGGGTAGGCTGAATCCAACAAACGTGGATACCATCAACAATTGTAATGTTTTGACATTATAATTTGCATAAAAACAAAATAACCGCCAAAATCATCAATTAATATTTAAAACTCTGATAACTTTGGTAGTCATTTTGTTTGATGCAAATTAGCAGGGCAAAGCATATAAATTATTTTTGGTATTCCGTGATTCATGAACTCAGCATACCCAAACTGACTTTTCATAGATACCACTTTAAACAAAATATGCACCTTGATGGCTTATGCCCCTTTCCAAGAAATTCGACTAGTCTATTACAGGCATAGGCACACCTTTTGGATCAATGATGATGATGATGATGATGATGATGATGATGATGATGATGATGATGATGATGATGATGATGATGATGATGATGAAGATGATTAGGATGATGATGATGATGACCACCACCATCATCATCATCATCATGGTCATGGGCATCGTCATCATCATCGTCATCGTCATCGTCATCGTCATCGTCATCGTCATCGTCATCGTCATCATCATCATCAGCAGCAGCAGCAGCATCATCAAGACCTAATAATTATATTTAGTTCCTTATTAAACATATTTATAACTCGCGTATACCATTATGCGCAAAGCTGAAACCGTAATGCACGGCATAGGTCATTTAGATAATACAATGCCTCAGTGAACCGTTCAATAATTCGATTCATCATTGACATTTGTACACGGAAGGTGATTTCGGGTCACGGTATGCCGGCTATAATAAAAGAGAATCACTACTATCTCTTTATTTAGATTACGAGTGCATACCGTGGGTTTCAGACTTTCGCGCACTTTTAGAATATTTTTTTTTTCAAAAAGGCCTGGAATACCGTTCTTCTATAGCCAATAAGACAATTTTCATGTCCTAAAAGCAGCGGGTTAGTTTAAACACTTTTATTAACTTCGCAATAGCTTTTATGCCCCAAAATACTTCGTAATGTTACTTGAACCTATTAGCTCACTTGATAAGGCGTCTGTCTTATATGCTCAAAAAGTCTGAGTTCGATTCCTAACGATTTAATTTTTTTTTTTTTTTTTTTTTTTTTTGCTTTCTTATTAAAATTACCAATTTCTCACTTTTCTGTTGAAATGAAAATATGTAGGATTCTTATTTTCATAAATAACATCACAAATAAAAGCAGAGTGTCAACTGAGCTAACACACAGTACTTTTCATCCATTATTGTATGTAATCGAAATTAATGCTAACAAGTTGATTTACTCCGTTGCTTCATTTGTTGCTTCATTTGTGGTAGACTGCGGTAAATTGGGAAAACAAGTGTGCATGGGTTCGATTCCTTTATTTGTTTTTTGATCACGAGATGTTGTGATAACTTTTGTTTTCTTCTATAGCTGTAATGTAACATTTTAATTGGTGGAAACAATAATTTTCCATTTTAAAACCCAAGTTTTTGACAGTTAAAGTGACGAACAGTGAACTTAGACAAGGCCAAAATATCGCTTTAAGACATTTTAAGTGACCAGTCCCTAAATTTCAAATATAGCCATCCAAATTTTTTCTGGTAAACCCACATGATAAGATCTCTAACTGCTCCAAATTTGGTGTCAATATCATATTTACTTTTTGAGTTATAAGCAAAACACTGAAATTAGATGATTTTTTTTTCAACTTTTCAAATACAACCATGGCCAAAATGTGTTGGGACACTTATGGAAAACGTACACTATATTTCCTAACACACCAACCCTCCCCTTCCCCACCAATCAATGTTGGGTGCCACAATGCTCGTGTGACCAAAAAAGTCGGATTCAACATTGATCGGGGGAGTGGGGGGGGGGGGCTTATTTACATTACCCTATCAAACCGTCCCAACACTTATGGCAGGCATTGTCTCTAAGGGACAAAAAATCCAATTTTAAAATGTGTGTTTTGGCCCATATCTCCTCAACCATAGCTTGGATTGTCATCAAATTTTACATGAAAACGGAGAAATTATATATTTTCACTTATATAAAAATTATTGCATTTTCCTTATGTGATTTAGGCATACGGTCACGTTTTATACGCAATATCATGTATTTTACAGTGCGTTCTGAACATTATTAGCCTATGCCAACTACGTATTTTGCTTAAAATGACGTTTTATTTTGAAAGAGTAGTGATTTAATCGCCAGAAATACATGATATTTGTTGACAGGAATTGATTGAAGTCTTTTAAAAGAGTGATTTGGGGAAAAAATACTTAAAATTAAAAAAAGCTAATTTTAGACAAAAAAACACAAACTTTAATCATTTTCATCGTTTGCTTTAAAAACGTATGTGGTATTTGCAACGAGTATATCGTGTAAATATAATCATACTCGGCAGGAGTAGGCTTAAATTACATTTTATGACTGAAATTTATTAAAGCGCTTTCAAAGAAACTTACGTATAAAAAATAACATAGCACATAAAAAAGTAATTATCATAATATTACACATAATTTCTAAATCAGAATTTCATCATCTTCAGAAGATAGCAAACATCATTGACTATTCACCTTCATATCCTATTAGACTAGTCGACTTTCTGCTGAGTAATAGAAGTCTTAGGTGCGTTGTTTTAAAGTTAAAAACGGTCTCTATGTTTTTTTAAAGTCAATTGGGGTAGGCTGAATCCAACAAACGTGGATACCATCAACAATTGTAATGTTTTGACATTATAATTTGCATAAAAACAAAATAACCGCCAAAATCATCAATTAATATTTAAAACTCTGATAACTTTGGTAGTCATTTTGTTTGATGCAAATTAGCAGGGCAAAGCATATAAATTATTTTTGGTATCCGTGATTCATGAACTCAGCATACCCAAACTGACTTTTCATAGATACCACTTTAAACAAAATATGCACCTTGATGGCTTATGCCCCTTTCCAAGAAATTCGACTAGTCTATTACAGGCATAGGCACACCTTTTGGATCCAATGATGATGATGATGATGATGGTGATGATGATGATGATGATGATTATGATGATGATGATGATGATGATGAACATGATGCTGATGATGATGATGATGATGATGATCACCATCATCATCATCATCATCATCATCATCATCATCATCATCGTCATCGTCATCGTCATCGTCATCGTCATCGTCATCGTCATCGTCATCGTCATCGTCATCATCATCAGCAGCAGCAGCAGCAGCATCATCAAGACCTAATAATTATATTTAGTTCCTTATTAAACATATTTATAACTCGCGTATACCATTATGCGCAAAGCTGAAACCGTAATGCACGGCATAGGTCATTTAGATAATACAATGCCTCAGTGAACCGTTCAATAATTCGATTCATCATTGACATTTGTACACGGAAGGTGATTTCGGGTCACGGTATGCCGGCTATAATAAAAGAGAATCACTACTATCTCTTTATTTAGATTACGAGTGCATACCGTGGGTTTCAGACTTTCGCGCACTTTTAGAATATTTTTTTTTTTTCAAAAAGGCCTGGAATACCGTTCTTCTATAGCCAATAAGACAATTTTCATGTCCTAAAAGCAGCGGGTTAGTTTAAACACTTTTATTAACTTCGCAATAGCTTTTATGCCCCAAAATACTTCGTAATGTTACTTGAACCTATTAGCTCACTTGATAAGGCGTCTGTCTTATATGCTCAAAAAGTCTGAGTTCGATTCCTAACGATTTAATTTTTTTTTTTTTTTTTTTTTTTTGCTTTCTTATTAAAATTACCAATTTCTCACTTTTCTGTTGAAATGAAAATATGTAGGATTCTTATTTTCATAAATAACATCACAAATAAAAGCAGAGTGTCAACTGAGCTAACACACAGTACCTTTTCATCCATTATTGTATGTAATCGAAATTAATGCTAACAAGTTGATTTACTCCGTTGCTTCATTTGTTGCTTCATTTGTGGTAGACTGCGGTAAATTGGGAAAACAAGTGTGCATGGGTTCGATTCCTTTATTTGTTTTTTGATCACGAGATGTTGTGATAACTTTTGTTTTCTTCTATAGCTGTAATGTAACATTTTAATTGGTGGAAACAATAATTTTCCATTTTAAAACCCAAGTTTTTGACAGTTAAAGTGACGAACAGTGAACTTAGACAAGGCCAAAATATCGCTTTAAGACATTTTAAGTGACCAGTCCCTAAATTTCAAATATAGCCATCCAAATTTTTTTTTGGGTAAACCCACATTATAAGATCTCTAACTGCTCCAAATTTGGTGTCAATATCATATTTACTTTTTGAGTTATAAGCAAAACACTGAAATTAGATGATTTTTTTTTTCAACTTTTCAAATACAACCATGGCCAAAATGTGTTGGGACACTTATGGAAAACGTACACTATATTTCCTAACACACCACCCCTCCCCTTCCCCACCAATCAATGTTGGGTGCCACAATGCTCGTGTGACCAAAAAAGTCGGATTCAACATTGATCGGGGGAGTGGGGGGCTTATTTACATTACCCTATCAAACCGTCCCAACACTTATGGCCAGCATTGTCTCTAAGGTACAAAAAATCAAATTTTAAAATGTGTGTTTTGGCCCATATCTCCTCAACCATAGCTTGGATTTTCATCAAATTTTACATGAAAACGGAGAAACTATATCTTTTTAAAGTCGGATTCAACATTGATCGGGGGAGGGGGGGGGGGCTTATTTACATTACCCTATCAAACCGTCCCAACACTCATGGCCAGCATTGCAGGACTATATCTGGAGATTCGTATCTGTAGCCTGTCCTAGCACGATCAGATCAGATTAAGATTGATTTAGGGTTAGTGGTCCGATTTAGGCTTGCTGATTAGTGTTAGAATTGTTGATTAGGGTCAGATTCGCATTATAGGGCTAGGCTCGTGGATAGGGATAGAGATACGACTAGGTCCGAGGATTAGATATGGGTTTAAAATAGAGTTATAGATCAAGTTAGGGTTCCGGCTTGAGTTAGGATAGAGTGAGGCCATACAGGATGCTGTAGAGGCCCATAGACAACGTGTACACAAAGACTAGGTTTTATTTTACACGTGACTATAGGCCTTACATGCGCCTTAAAGCTTAAGCAAAATGCCTAGCCTAGGCCTATACTGTATTTACACGTACATGCCTATGTACGATATTTAAGGCAAGGAAATCACCAACAAAATGTGCATGTGGGTCTAATTAACAAAGTGCCATGTCTATTATGATCATCAACATTGACTTTTCATCATCATTAAGCTTTCTATATGTATACGCAGGCAAGCGAAGGTTGTTGAATTTAGAAGCCCTGAACTCACAGAAACCAGCCGTAAACCCAATACTATTAAATGCCACAAGTCCCCCCGTCCCCTCAACCCGTTACTACCTCAACGGGTTCTAAAAACATACCTTAGTAGTCGAAGAAGATGCACGTTTTCTTGCCAGGGCAAATACAGTTAAATGTTGAGAAATGTAAGCAAAAACTAGCTAGAAAAGTCTCCATGACGAATATCAGATCCATAGAATTCAGTGTTTCTATAGGTTAAATACCACTAATTATGTATTACACGGGTTTCAATGGGAAAATGCTTAATTCCGGGTGGAATTTTCTCATATTTAGAACTCTCACAGTTCAATGCCACTAATATCAGGTGAAAATATATGATTTAGATGCCATATGATCAACAATTTAACATAGGTTGACTTTTAGGTGAGACTTTTCTTGTTTTAACGCACTGAACCGTAAACACCTTAAAATGACAGTGCGCCCTCGAAGCTGGAAGTTACAATATGACAGGGCGTATATTTACTAAAAACCGAAGTCGTGCGTATGAATGTTGGTACTATTACAACAAAAATGCCATATAATGAGAGAAAATGTACCATTTTGAAGCATCAAACTCTTTTTTGGCTATATAACTTAATCAATTTCAGCGATTTTAATGCAGTCTTTTCGAATGCCATGAAAACAAATAGTTACTCGTCGTATTTCAATGTATCGCCCAGGCCTATTTGTGGTATTTAACCTATAGAGGCAGCTAGGTCCAATGCTGGCAAAGAATTCATTGAATTTGTTTGCTACTTTTGATGGATCATTATAAGTTTCATTGTCACTTACAAACGTTTGAGAAGATGTCTTTTTTGGACATCTGAGTACAGAATTCAGAATTTTCCATGTATTTCTCATATTATACCTTTCTTTGTCCAGTTGTGAACTGAAATAATTTTGTTTTGCCCTCCTCAATAAGGAGTTTAACTTGTTACGATACATTTATACTTATATCTATGTACATTCGCATCAGTAGGTTTTTGGATATGTTTTTTGAACAACTTGTTCTTTCTACGAATACATTTTAGTAGATAATATGTTATCCAAGGTGCCCTAGGCATCCTATTTTTTGTATGAGATTTCTTAACTACCTTTTTTGGAATACATTCATCAAAAACCGCTTTAAATTTATCAATAAACTTGTTGTATGATACATTAGCATCATGATTTTCACACACATTGTCCCAGTCAACCTTGCTAAGTTTATCTTTAAGTGCATTAATGTTTTGTACACTCATATCCCTAATTTCGATGACAAAATCTTTGGTATTTTTACCATAAACACTTAAGTTTGTAGACACAAATATAGGAAGATGGTCACATATATCAGTTAGAATAATGCCAGATGTTTGATTTGCATAATTGTTGGTAAAAAAAGTTATCAATCAGAGTTGCTGATTTTCTAGTTATCCGAGTCGGTTTAGTTAAACTAGGGTATAGAGAATATGATGTTATAACATCTACAAATTCACCAGTTGGTTTATGAACATCATCATTGAGTAGGTTTATATTAAAATCACCCATTATATATAGGAGCTTATTTTCCTGACCTGTTATTTTACATAATACAGCATCAATATATTTATTAAATTCATCAATAGTTTGGTCAGGTGGTCTTTACACTACACCAACTACAATGTTTTGCGAATTACTTTTTTCAATTTCTATAAACATCGATTCAGTATACTTCAGCTGATTTAGATCATTAATATCATGTCTAACATTAGAAGCAATATTCTCATCAACATACATAGAAACACCACCGCCTCTCTCGTCATTTCTATTACATAATTCAAGGTTGTATCCTCTTAGATGATAGTAATCATGAGGCTTTTCTTTCAACCAAGTTTCAACCAGTCCAATGATTTGAAAGTTGACATCAATTTCTGAGAGTAATTCCTTTAATGCATCAACGTTTTTAGTCAGACTTCTTACATTGCTACAAAGTAATGATACATTGCTGTTTTTTTATACCGGCTGTTTCTTTTATATTGTGTGTTACTATTACACTCATTTACTTCAAATGCATCATCATTATCAAAAGGATTGTATTTCATGTTATCAAAATGGGATTTCATATATTCAGTATCAGCTGACATGTCCTCAAAACACCTAAACAATTCAAGTTGGAATTCGCGTTCGTCAGTAAAATGATTAAAAGGCAGTGTCAAATTTTCATTACAGCTGGAGCAATGCCAATAGTTTGTATAGTCATTGCTTCGGAATTCCTTTGCAGATAGGTCACTGCAACATTTGTGAACATATTTCTTACATAAATTGCAAATTAACTTTCTATGATTTCTTTTTACAAGATTGGAGCATATAGCACATAAACAAGACATAAATAAATAAAACAACAAACAAATAAAGTAAAATGTATATGCAATAACCTAGTTATGCTGTAAACACAGCAAAATATTAGTGTTTCACTTAGATATTACTAAGCTTGCATGCCAATATTATAAAGAACATATTTACAAAGAACATATTTATCCAAAACAATTTGCGAATTAAGACACATCATGTCGATGTTGAATGATGCAGTATTAGACTTTGAACATGACCAATTTATAGAATAAACTTACAAGATTCATAAAATCTGTATATTGAGGACATACATGAATTGTATACAAGCATACATGAAAAAACAATTTAAGGGTTTACAATTTCATACACGCCGCTAGTTCGACACGCCGCTAGTCCGACACGCCGCTAGTCCGACAACACAAATTCCCTATACATTTCATCAGTAAAAGGGCTCAGCTATTTGGTGAACGAATGGAAGGAACAAAACGAATGAACACAATTTGAAATGAAACAAACAAACAAAATAGAAAAGCAATACCTGAATTGAAATCACACGTGTTGTGACCCCTTAATGACCTTTGACCCCAAAATCTACGAAAACCCCATAGGCATTGGCTTTATATGTCAATTATGTGTGCACATAATATCATGTACTCAGCCATGTTATTTGTGACAGAAGGGACATTTTGAATGTTTTTCGTCTTGGACCGGAAGTGACCCCTTAATGACCTTTGACCCCAAATGTGTGCACATGCCGTCACTCTCCTATGTTTTTCTTAGCTTATAAAATTGTTTTAAGATATTTGGTGAACGAATGGAAGGATACAATAAACAAAACGAATGAACAAAATGTGAAATGAAACAAATAAACAAAATAGAAAAGCAATACCTGAATTGTAATCACACCATGTGCGATGGTAATTATGAAACTTAATTAAGTTTGATGTGATTAAACATATGTACCACGGATGGAAAACAAATATTTTTTCAATCATACGAGATTAAAACTGATCATTTCAGCATGGCAGGTGCATGCGATTATCATCATATCAGTATATTTGTAAAATGTTACCTGCCAAATGACACGTATACAAAATAAGCATACCAACATCATGATAACTTTGTCGATAGAGTTATTAATATTGGTTTTATATATCAGAAAGACACTAGCATGGTTTTAGATAACAAGCAAGTAGCGAGTAAAGTTAAATAACATATTTGAAATAAAAACTAGACTTAGCGGTGGTCTAAGACAACGAACATAGCCGTGTTGTGACCCCTTAATGACCTTTGACCCCAAAATCTACCAAAACCCCATAGGCATTGGCTTATGTCAATGCATGTGTGCACATAGTATCACTCAGCCATGTTATTTGTGACAGAAGGACATTTTGAATGTTTTTCGTCTTGGACCGGAATGACCTTTGACCCCAAATAAAAAAAAAAACATAAAAATTAGGTAAACAAAATTCATGTGTGCACATACCGTCACTCTCCTATGTTTTAAGATATTTGGTTTTTATACCGGAAGTGACCGGGAGCAAATCAAAATCGATGCATGCATGTAAATGCTAGAGCAAATGTAATGGTCGGCAGAAGAAGAAAGAAGAAAGAAGAAAAAAGAAAGAAGAAAGAAGATCCTGTAAGAAAAAAGACACAGCCGTATGTCACGGCTGTGCAAGAAGAAAGAAGAAAGAAGAAGATCCTCTAAGAAAAAGACACAGCCGTATGTCACGGCTCTGTAAGAAGATCTTGTAAGAAAAAAGACACGACCGTATGCCACGGGTGTGTAATAAATCATCTATTTTAATCAGAGGCAATGGAAGCATTAAAATTTACGGGGGCCAGGGGACGAGAATATTTTGTTCTGGTTTCACTGGGACATTTTTTTTCTGCAGCGAAGAGTGTGAAAATGTCAGTTTTCTTAGAAAAAAAAAAAAAAAAATTGCAGTTGCAAATACATACTAGACATGTACATAAATGTGGTCTAAGACCACGAACACATCCGTTGTGTGACTCTTAATGACCTTTGACCCCAAAATCTCTGAACATCCCATTGACATTGGCGACTAACTATATTTGTGACTATGTACTGAAAGGGGATGTTGACATTCTCTTTCTGGTAGAAACCTGGCTTTTCAGTGAAGAATACGCTATAATTCAAGAACTTAAACCAATGGGATACTCATTTCTGAACTTTTCAAGAGGAAGTAAGACAAGGGGTGGAGGAATAGGCATTTTGTATAAATCGACCCCTTCAGTTGTAAATAAATATCGTACATCTGATTTCATCAATGAATTTGACAACTTTATTAATGATGTCACCACTATGCCAAACAAGTTGCTGGTTTTGGGTGATTTTAACATTCATGTTAATATTCCTACTAAGTCTAAAGTTCGAAATTTCCAAAATTCTCTGTCTACTGCTGGGTTTCAGCAACCTATATCTTGTCCTACCCATGAGTCAGGTAATACTCTTGATCTCCTAATATCAAGGGCTGATGATAATATTGGTGTAAACTATAGTGTTAAAGAATCTCTTCTATCTAAACATCATTTTGTTAAATGTACCCTGAGATATTTAATTGATGATCATGCTTTTAGACAAGATCTTGACAAAGCTTTAAATGATACCTGATTCTATTGATCATGTTAATGACTTGGTTTGTTATTTCTCTAAATCGTGTGCAGTGACTCTTGATCAACATGCTCCATTTAAAACTAAAAGTAGATCCACTGATGAAGACATTTTTAGTGAAAGGTGTCTGCGAAGACAGCTTGAAAGGAAATGGAGAAAATCAATGCACGAGGAAGATCGTGCTAACTACCGTAACCAGCTGCATATTGTTAACACCATGATTGCTCAAGCAAAAACATCTTTCTTCAAGACCAAGGTGGTGGACGCGAATGCCAAAGATCTTTTTCGTACCATTAGCAATCTTCTCAATGGATCAACCAAACCCCTTCCTGTTCATGATTCTACCGAAGCATTCTGTAACAAGTTTGCATTTTTCTTCAATGAAAAAATTGACAAAATCCAGGATGAGTTGGAGGAAGTTGGTGCTCCCACTGAGATAGATAGTAGCTTTTTAGACACAACAACTCATGGATTGCACGTTTTTGAGCCTATTTCTATGGATGAGATCGAAACGGTGATTAAACGCCTCACAAATAAAACGTGTGCTCTTGATCAGATACCAACATGGCTACTGAAACAAAATCTGCCTGTTGTTGTGCCTACAATAACTCGCATTGTAAATATGTCTCTTGAATCTGGTAATTTCCCTGATTTACTTAAAAGTGCAATGGTTACTCCTATATTAATCAATGTGCAAACTTTTAAACGGTATAACAAAAATGTATATTTTCACCAGTTTTAATTAAATAGTGTATAATGTAAATAACATCTTGAAATATATATGTTACTGAGTTATTATGTGTTTTATATGATGTTTTTTATGGATCAATGTTCATTTAATAATGGCATGTGAGTTTTAATAATTATTGCAAACTGTACACATGTATTTTCTTGAGATTTATATTCTTTTAATGTATCTTTTAATAATGGCTTGAGTTGTAAATTGTATAATTATATTCTTTGTAATTCTTTATAATTATATTCCTTTTATGTATTTTGCAGGGCCCCGTGTTAGACCAGCTTCGGCTGAATCGGGCTACCCTGGGTAAACATGTTGTAAATAAATTAAAGAAGCCTACTCTGGACCAAAACATATTTAAGAACTATAGACCTGTTTCCAATATACCGTTTATTGCCAAAGTGATCGAGAGTGTTGTGGCATCCAAGTTTAAAGACTATTTGAGTTGCCATGGACTGAATGAATCTACAGGCTGAGTCAAAAATAAGTAAACTCATGTTTGAGGGGCTGTAACTCGAGATCGGCAAGGAATCTGCTAAAAATAAAAATACCACTGGAAAGAGCAAATTCTACACGTCTAAATTAAAAAAAGAATTGTTGCAATTCCTCACAGTTACACTCATTTGAATACAACCACCCATTTTTGTAGCTGCACACGGCTGATTGATGTTCATCCATTTCAATTTCGACGAGTCAGCTAATATAATAGTGCTAACCATGCTAACAGGATTTATTGTTCAAAAGACAACTTTTGCTTTTAATTAATATTCAACTAAGTCCATCACGGTACTATAGTTTGTAGGGATACCAACTCAAGTCTTTACGAACCATCCGGCAGAAGCTTGATCGGGGAATGTTGGGTAAAGGATTGAGCTGATCTTTGGCCTTGCTGTAACGCATGTCTAACTCTAGCAATGTTCACTTGTGATCTAGCAGTTCGTGGTCTGCCAGAAGCTTCCGGCTGTCTGTTCCTTAGTGTCCCATGCACATTGAGCTTGTTCACATTCTTATATACTTGGTCTTCGGTTTACAACTGTACCAATGTTGATGAGGCATGGATGTCTTTCTGTGATCTATTCACCACTATCCTTGACTCTGTGGCTCCTCTTAAAGAGATTAGAATAAAAAATCATTCTGAGCCCTGGATCACAGCTGAAATTCTTGAATGTATTCTTGTATGGTATAGTTGGTTGCGTAGATCACGGAGAGACAAACATGACCCTGAACACTACAATATGTACCGTATGTTGCGTAATAAATTACACAATGACATAAAAAATGCAAAACGAAATTATATTGTTGATAAACTTGAGGAAAACAAGGATAATCAAAAGCAATAATGGAAACAACTTAAAACCCTTGGGTATCAGAAAAGTACTAAGGAGTCTAACGGTATTGTTTTAGATGTTGAGGGTGAAAAGCTTTTTGACAAAAGGGATGTTGCGGATCATTTCAATCATTTTTTTACTGAAATTGCTTCAAATCTGGTTGGTAAACTTCCCAAACAATCTACTTTTGATTATAGTGTTGATACAGACACATTTAAAGATTTGTATAAGAATGTTCCGGCTGACTCCTTTGAACTTCAAAAGGTTTGCGAGGAGTTTATTTTTGAGGAATTAAACAGTCTTAATACTTGACAACCTTCCAGCCCGTTTTATCAAAGATGCGGCAGAGGCTATTAAAGGGCCAATCACTTTCATTATCAACCTTTCTCTTCGGTCTGGCATTATTCCAACTCAAATGAAATTGGCAAAAGTCATCCCTCTATACAAAAAGAAGAGTAGGCTGGATGCAGGTAATTATAGACCTGTTAGCATTCTCCCAGTTGTCTCCAAAATTTTAGAAAAGGCTGTTTTTTCCAATTGAACAAATTCCTGGTTGAAAATAAACTTCTTTATGAACTCCAATCTGGCTTCAGAGGATCATACTCAACTGACACTTGCCTCATTCACCTTCAAGATCATATCAGAAAGAAAACTGCTGCTGGCTTCTATACTGGGATGATTTTATTAGATATCCAGAAGGCTTTTGACAGTGTTGACCATAAAATCTTGTATAACAAACTGTCTGCCATGGGTGTTAAGTCCACAGCCTGGTTTAAATCTTATCTTTGTGATCGTAAACAAATTGTTCAAATTGGTGGGGTTGAGTCTGATCCTCTTGTCATAACATGCGGAGTTCTCCAAGGCAGTATTTTAGGTCCTCTTTTATTCCTATGCTATGTTAATGACATGTCCACTTCTATTAATTGTATAATGTTGCAGTATGCTGATGATAGTGCTTTGATATAGTCCGACAAAGATCCAGAGAGAATCAGTCATGTTCTTCGTGATAACTTGGAGAGCTGCAATAAATGGCTTATAGAAAATAATCTCTCTCTGCACACAGGTAAAACTGAACTGATTCTCTTTGGATCGAAGCGTAAGGTCAATAGTGTTTCAGATTTTTCTATCATTTCTTAACAATGGTCAAATAATTAAGTCTAAGCATACTGTTGTTTATCTTGGTCTAGAACTTAATAAGTTTCTTGATGGTGAGGATATTGCAACCAAAATTGTGAAACAAGTTAATTCTCGTTTGAAATTCCTCTACAGACAAGCAATTTTTTTAAATCAAAAAGTGAAGAAAATGGTCTGCTCAGCTCTTGTTTTGTGCCTGTTTGATTATTCTATTTCCTCCTGGTATTGTGCCATTTCTAAATATCATTCAATCAGATTGCAGCGAGCTCAGAACAAAGTTATCAGATTTATCCTGGGAAAAGATCACATGTATCATATTAACCAAGCTGACTTTCAGGATTTAGGCATTTCGAATATCAGAATTCCCTCTTTAAACACAAGGGCTGAGCAGCTCCGTTTGAACCATGTTTTTAATATTTTTCATGACGTTTGCCCAAGCTATATGAAAGAAAACTTTGTCAAATTATCTCATCTTCATCGTTATAACACTAGGGGTAGCAATTTTAACTTCCAAGTTCCAAAAATCAAAACAGCAGATTCTGCTTCCTTTTTTACAATGCAATCCATGATTGGAACAAACTACCCGAAAATGTAAAATTGTGCAATATAAAATCAAGGTTTAAAAAGATGCTAAAATTATCCTCTTAGACCACATGGTTATATAGTTTTTAATATTGTAATTTAGGTGTTTCATGTTTTAAATAGTTGTAATATATATATATTTTCATTGTTATTTATAAGGACCCCTTTGGAAATAAGTCTCTGACTTTAAGGGATATCCTTGGCGTATTATCGTGTCAATTTTTATGTTTTAATTTGTATTTTATAATAACTATGTTATTGTATTTATGTTCTGTGCAATATGTTATTTGACTCTTACGATGATATGATTAATAAACTTAAATCAAATCAAATCAAATCAAATACTGTCTTGGCCATTTGTTTTTGCTACTGTAACGGTTGTTTGATGGGATCATTTATTAGTTTTTCAAACAAAACATCATGTACAATCAAATTTTAGGCTTAAACAGCTAAATGTGATATCATACTAATGTATACAGATGCTTTTGAGTCATTCTCAATTTGAATTTCCCCTCTTTTACAAAATTATTCACTTTTATAGCATTTTTATAGCTTTTTCGTATATAAAATGTATCTATTAATGACAAAATTGGTGGCGCTATTTAGTTACTGGAAATTACTGTTTCAAGCTTTTAATACAAATAATTCCTTTTATTGTTTGATAAAATATGTTTATAAAATTTCCTAATTGCTTGTTTCACCTATTCCAGCTGTTTTAATGGCAGTATTACTCACCCAGCCCTTGCAAATAAAGAAATAGGATTTAGGATAAATAGCGCCATCTATAGTTTGTATTTAGTTAATAATGAAGCCAATTCAATATACATTAAACAACCGTGTATATACTGCTCCCTTACATGCCCGGCTTACATGAAACCCGGTTAGCTGTAGGAAATTGGAGACGCTGAACTTCAGTGGGACTCTTAGTTTCATGATACTTCGTCGATAGAAACGTGCGCTCCCGTGCAGTAAATTGTGGTGCCATGTTGTCATTTGGCCCGTTTTATCATAATGTAGTGCAATGAGGTAAAATTCATATTGAAAAGAGCCCTTTAACATGTAGGAATTATTGATCGAAACCACACCTGCCACAGAACTTTATTTGCATTTGAATATCGCGCCTTACCATTCAATATAATAGGTAGACCCTACTTGGGAAGTGAAACCGTGTGCAGCTACAAAAATGGGTGGTTGTATTCAAATGAGTATAAATTGAGTTTGCTGTGAGCAATTGCAACAATTCCTGTTTTTATTTAGACGTGTAGAATTTGCTTTTTCCAGTGGTATTTTCATTTTAGCATATTCTTTGCAGATCTCGAGTTACAGCCCCTCAAACATGAGTTTACTTCTTTTTGACTCAGCCTGTATGCAGTCTGCCTATCGCAAATGGCATAGCACCGAGACAACACTGCTGAAAGTTCATGGTGATGTCCTGCGTGAGCTTGATGACAACAAAATGGTGCTCTTAGTTATGCTGGATCTCACAGCAGCATTTGGTACGATCGATCACAACACTTTTTTTCACAGACTAGAAACGGCTCTTGGAGTTACAGGTCCACCTCTTGCTTGGTTCCGGTCATACATGTTAAATAGATACAGTCGGGTCTCTATTGATGCTCTAGTGACATCCCTTTGGACTGCAGAGTGCCTCAGGGTTCCATAAAGGGGCCTCTGACATTTAAAACATACATTCTTCCCCTTGGTAATATATTACGCAGTCAAAATTTATTGTACCATATCTATGCCGAACCAAGCAGAATGTCTTAGTTCACTCACTTGTATTGAGAGGTGTATAACAGATATTCAAAATTGGATGACATCAAACAAATTGAAATTAAATATGGAGAAAACTGAGTTTCTGATCATTGGATCACCTCAATTTAAGATCTCATCCTGATCTCATTTAAGATTCTACACATTCCGTGATCTTATCATGGATTCGGATGGGTCAATGATTTGTCGTACTGCTGAGATTTAGATGCGGACACTTGCCATCATATTATCAGAGATTCTCGCCTTCCGGAAATTCAATCTTGCAGGCATCACCAACGCGCAAATTGACAAACTTCCACACTGCAGTTACTGTCCGTTTTCCTATACACAATACACAGTGCTCTTTCCCAATGACCCAAATAGCCAGGTATGGGGATATGGTTAACGTCGCTTGTGAAAAATCGCAATATTAAAAGTACTCTTAACTAGAAAATATAGTTTTTAACACCAGCTAGAGAAAAACATAGGTAATAGTACATTGCCGTTAATCAGGAAATATTTAACAGATGCGGACACTTGCCATCATATTATCAGAGATCTTGTTCTATCTCGCCTTGACTACGGAAATTCATTGCTTTATTGCAGGCATCACCAACGCGCAATTTGACAAACTTCAGCGTATTCAAAATAAAGCTGTGCGCCTGATTTGCGGAGTTAAGAGACGTGAGCACATATCTCCTTACCTGGCGAGGTTTCATTGGCTACCTGTCCGCCAACGTGTTAATGTTAAGTTGCTTGTGTCACGACCACAATCGATTAGCTAACCATATGAAATACTCCTTTAACATTAACAGCTGTTCAATAATTTAACACAACATCTATTAAAATGCTGTTTTTAAATATCATTTTTAATGAATGCAGCCATTTTGGCGGCCATTTTGAATCATATGTATCAATTTTTGAATGGCTCATACCATCTTTATTGATATGGCAGTCACTACCAACATACCTCTCCTCTGATATTACTTTATACAACAGTCAACGCATTTCACATCATTACCTCCGTTCATCCGTTGATCATACTAGGCTCCATATTCCCAAAACCCATCGTTCAACAGGTGACAGGGCCTTTTCCGTTATTGGACCCGTTATTGGCTATGGAACATGCTTCCTCTCTCCATCAGAGAAGCGGTTTTCCTTATTGTTTTCAAAAAACTTTTAAAAACACATCTTTTTATGTAAATGTAATTTGTAATTATTTCCTTATGTATTTTTTGTTTGTTTCTATTCCAGCCTTGGCTGTAGTTTGTAAAAGCGTTTTGACCTTTAATTAAGTAGATAATATACGCGGTATAAATTGTATATCTAAGTATGTATGTAATCTGTGGGAGAAGAAGCATTTTGAGTTAAAATCAAGTTTTTTACCCTATGACCCCTACGTGACCTCTGACCCCACACGTTTCATGTGACATGTAGGGGCATGGTCAATGATAGTTATGACTAAGTTAAATCAAAATAGGTGTAAGCACGTCAGTGCTAGAGCAAATATAAAGGTCGACAGAAAAAGAAGAAAGAAGACTAGATGGCACTGTTGTGTTTGGTCAAACACGAATATCTATGCCTGTGATTCCCACCCTAACCCCCACCCCACCCACCATGGCACTCTTAACCCACCCTGACACCCTGTAATATGTTTAATGCTAAAAATGGTTATCTGTATACCAACCTAGAGCATTTGGGCCCATATTATGTGCCATATGGGGCTCTTATAATGCTAAAGATCTATTATTGTACCAAATCTGAGCCCTGTAGCTACTTTATTTGCTGAGAAACGGCCGGCCCTTTGTTTTAACATTTGGGCCTCTGGGCAAAATGCATATCTACAAGTTTGGGCCCATACGTGTGCCACAGACGAGTCTTGGTGCCCTTGTAGTTTTACAGCTAACCTTGTCAATCTGTTGCCCCTTATTTTATCATTCGGGGCCCTGAGGCCCATAATATGTGACATATTGGGCTCATGTATACCTGTAAATACAGAGCACCCAGGGGCTATCAGTGCACCAACTCATGGCCCTGAGGCTGTTTTATTTGATGAGAAACGGTGTGCTTTGTATTTTTACATTTGGGCCCCTGAGGCCCGTGATCTTTGACATATGGGGCCAAATGGGCAAAAGGCACATCTATGGGGTAGGGCCATTAGGTGTGCCAAATATGAGCCCTGGGGCCCTTGTAGTGAGAAGGAGGAGAAGAAGAAGAAGGAAAAGGAGAAGACTAAAGAGCATAAGGAGAATATCTATGCCCTGTTCCACATGCATAAATAAAGAAGATCCTGTAAGAAAAAAGAAACTAGACATAGCTGTGGTCTAAGACCACGAACACAGCCGTGTTGTGACCCATTAATGACCTTTGACCCCACAATCTACGAAAACCCCACAGGCATTGCCTTAGCCAATCCATTTGTGCACAGAGTATCACTCTGTCATGTTATTTGTGACAGAAGGGACATTTTTAATGTTTTGTCTTGGACCGGAAGTGATCCCTTAATGAACTTTGACCCAAAAAAAATACCACATATACATTAGATAAATATAACTTGACCTCACGTTCCTAATTATTGAAGAAGAAAAAAAGTTTGGATTGGGTCTAAGTTTTTGATACGTTATGCGTTCTGAATGTTACACTGTCAAAAAAGTTCTTTCATCCGCATTTTTTTCAATAATCGACTTGATTTGACCTCCCATTCCTAATTATCGAAGTAAAAAAGGTTGGAGTGGGTTTAAGTTTTTGTTACGTTATGCGTTCTGGAGGTTACACTGTCGGAAAAGCTCTTTTGTCCGGATTTTTTTACATGATCGACCTGACTTGACCTCCCGTTCCTAATTATCGAAGAAAAGAAGTTTGGTGTGGGTCTAAGTTTGTGTTACGTTATGCGTTCTGGAGGTAACACTGTCGGAAAAGCTCTTTTATTCTGATTTTTTTGTGAATGAATCGACTTGACTTGACCTCCCGTTTCTAATTATCGAAGAAAAAAAAGATTGGAGTTGGTCTAAGTTTTTGTTACGTTATGCGTTCTGGAGGTTAGGGACCGTTCACAAACACTTGCTAGGGGGGCTGATGCAAAAGAGGGGGTGAACAAATTTGGCCCTCCTAAGGGGAGGGGGGTGAAAAAATAACAACAATTTTTCCTGGGAAAATTGAGTTTATATGCTTTTCTATATAGTAATCCCATAATGTTCATGTCAAAAAGGGGGACCTTGAAATTGTTGAGGTCTATAAAGGGGGGGCGACCCCCCCCCTTACAAGTGTTTGTGAACGGTTCCTTACACTACCGGGAAAAGCTCTTTTATCCGTATTTTTTGCATGGAGCGATTTGACTTGACCTCCCGTTCCTAATTATCGAAGGAAAGAGAAGTTTGAAGTGGGTCTAAGCTTTTGTTACGTTATGTTTTGTGGCGTTTACACTGTTAGAAAAGCTCTTTTATTCGTTTTTTTTTTTTTTTGCATGAACCGACTTGACGTGACCCCTTTCCTAATTATCGAAAAAAAAATGTTTGGAGTGGGTCTAAGGTTTTGTTACGTTATACATTCTGGATATTACACTGTCGGAAAAGCTCTCTCGTTCGCATTTTTTTGCATGAACCGACTTGACTTTACCGCCCGTTTCTAATTATCGAAGAAAAAACAAGTTTTGAGTGGGTCTAAGTTTTTGTTACGTTATGCGTTCTGGAGGTTACACTGTCGAAAATGCTCTTTTATCCTGATTTCTTTTTTGCATGAATCGACTTAACTTTTGAAACAAGAAATCGGAGTGGGTTTAAGTTTTTATTACGTTATGCATTAAGGAGGTTGCACTGTCGGAAAAGCTCTGTTGTCCGGATTTTTAAGCATTAATCGTCTTGACTTGACCTCCCGTTCCCAATTACCGAAGAAAAAAAGTTTGGAGTGGCTCTATGTTTTAGTTACGTTATGCATTCTGCAGGCTATACTGTCGGAAACGCTCTTTCATCCGGACTTTTTTTATGGATGAATGGACTTGACTTGACCCCCATCCTAGTTATCGAATAAAAAGCGGGTTTAAG
This sequence comes from Amphiura filiformis, assembly GCF_039555335.1. Lineage (NCBI taxonomy): Eukaryota > Metazoa > Echinodermata > Ophiuroidea > Amphilepidida > Amphiuridae > Amphiura > Amphiura filiformis. The sequence goes on along the minus strand of NC_092631.1, from coordinate 43,806,291 downwards.
TTTTTGTTACGTTATTCGTTCTGGAGGTTACACTGTCGGAAAAGCTCTTTTAACCGAATATTTTGCAAGAATCGACTTGACTTGACCTCCCGTTCCTAATAATCGAAAAAAAAAGTTTGGAGTGGGTCTAAGTTTTTGTTACGTTATGCGTTTTGGAGGTTACACTGTCGGAAAGCTCTATTATCCGGATTTTTTTTTCATGAATCGACTTGACTTGACCCCCAAGTCAAGTTTTAGTAACGTTATGTGTTCTGGAGGTTACACTGTCGGAAAAGCTCTTTTATCCGGATTTTCTTTGCATGAATCGACTTGACTTGACCTCCCATTCCTAATTATCGAAGAAAAAAAGTTTGGAGCGGGTCTAAGTTTTTGTTACGTTAGAAGTTACACTTTACTATGGGTGACTTCTAACAGAAGGCGCTGGTTTCCGTAGTATTCCTCATTCAAACCGATTCCATGCACGAACTCAGAGTTACCTGCATGACTTTGGTGGGCTTTTTTTGAAACAGTCATGGTTGCACATGCACCTACAAGAAAGTACTAAACTAAGTAATAGCAGTCGCTTGTAGGATATGCAGCTTATAGAACACGGATAACCTCTATAGTGTAGGCCTATTATCCACTAATCATTCTGCCACACCATGTAGATAGCAAAATATGCATAAAATAATGATCACCTTGTTTGCATTGTTCAGAGAAGATGTAGGAAGCATCTTCTCTGCATTGTTCCAGCAAGTTTGGAAACACAGACAATGAATATTAATCAGTCGTAGCATCATAAACAAAAAATGGTACAATTTAAATAAGTACAATTGAATTAGTGAAGTCTCTAAATTTTCACACTGATGTGACCTTTTCTCTTAATTTTGCAGACTTTTAAGTTCACATTACAAATGTTAGTAATAGGCATATGAAAACGCACAAAATTAGACTTCAATTATTAGGTTGTTAGGTACGGCATTGTGATCATAGATATGATGAATTTTTCAATATTTTTATTTAAAAACAAAACAAAACTGGTGGAATTTGGAGTTATAGAAGATAAACAACAAACTTTAATCAGACTCAGACATGAACGGGTAATTACCGTATTTGTAGAGTTTCATAACGTATTCATGGTAATCACCATAATTGCTCCATAACCATAATACGTAGTAGACCGTTGCATGTAACAGATTGTGATGCATTCATAATAGGCTGGTTACTAAACGAATATTGTTTCCAGCTAGTTTTTCCAACTTCGAAAGCAATATTTCTGGAAACAAACCATCAAAATCTATTATGTATAACTGACGCGTTTCATTATTACGGAAAAGATCATTTTGCCTAAAAAAAAATTGATGATTAAAAATGAGAGTTATGAGAAGAACACTTTGGGTCTTCGGGTTGTGGTGTGCATCCATTTTTTGCCGTATACAAGTTGTGCAGCTATTTGGAAATGTGTGCGTACTCGGTCGTTACACCATCAGGAATGGGAGGAGTAAGGTAAGACGCAATTGAAGAATATCTGAGACATAATTGCAGCAAGACATCGATTCGTACACACTACATTATTAAATCATAAATGATTATTATATTTCCACTAGATAGTCCACGTCAAATTATTGACGTTTCATGAAAATGAATTGAAACAGATTGAAAAACAATTACTTGCTGAATGAATATACGACGCCGAAGTATTTGGGGCATTATTCGGCTATTATAGTTGAGATAATTGATCTCATCTTTTGGATGTTACCAAGTCAAAGAAATAAACTCCTGGTTATAATTCTCTTCAGGACCTGCGATTCAGCTAAATAACGGTTTTAAAGATTAGTGATCCAATGGCTCTTCCAGACATCTATTGCACCCCATAAAACAAACTTACTTGAAAAACTCAGGAATTTCCAGACCAGGATTTCATTAAAGGAACCCAATTGCAAATTTGAGATTTCTCAGAAAAAACGATTTTTGTGAAATTCTATGTCTTCTCTTAGTCATTTGAAATGAACATGATACATTTTTGGGAATTTTCATTGCTAAATACCGATGGGAAGTCCCATGTAGAAGACGGGCTCAATTTGCCGGGAATCCCATAACTTCTTTAAGGTTTATTATTATATGTTGACGTTAAGTGATGCGTAAAGGGTGGGAACCCGGTTTCTTTAAGGGGTGCAATTAATTTCCGGTTCTTACCACAGAACTATTTAAATGAATTCTTATTATTATTCACAATTTCGGTTTGTTGCGAATTTGTGATGTTATCAATGATAAAAATATTGTCTGATAGTTTTAGACCCGAATATAACTGGCATCTTGTATTTTTTGAGACATTTTTCAAGGTAATTCCTACTCTCAACATTGTCAATAATATTTTTAAAGGCCGATATCTCAATTTCTAATTTTATAATATCATAAGTTATAAACTCAATATGTTCGCTTGGGAATGTCCGATTTCATTGGAGAAAATGGCATTGTGGAGCAAACTATCTCTATATTTAAGACATGTAACAAAATTGATAACCTGCCCAAAAGTGTCTCCTTTTGACATGACACGTCACATATATATGAACTATTAGTATGGCCTAGTATTATTGAAGATAATCAAGTTCCTTACAAATCAAATGGTAAATTGGTACGGTTTTCTTTCAATCACAACCTAAGTTTAACATAATGCCTAATAATGACAGTTTTGGAGGCTCAGAAACTCTACCAGACGAAACTTAATAGTCATGTGAGCTTTGGTCTGATTTGAATAGTATTATACCATATAAAATGCATTTTAAGCATGGACAAAATCATGTAGATGTTAAACTTGATGAATAAGATATTCTTAATGCTCCCATTGGACACTATTAGATTAAAATTATGGCTCTTTGCTTATAAATAACTAAGTTATAAATAACAATTTTAATTTCTGGTGGCCATTTTGAAATTTAAGATGGCCGCCTCAAAGGAGGTGCCAGTGACTAAACAACTGGTCTTATTGAATTCCTTGGTAGTAAAAACATAGGTATAGACACCAAAATCGTATCTCTACGCACTCCAGAAACTGAGATATTGTCAAAAGTAATAATTTTGGCGGCCATTTGGAAAAAAAAGCCCTCTATTGAAAAAGTTAGGCAAATTCAGATCAATCACCCAATTTTTTCTGAAAGCCCTTGTAGTACATGGTGTTACGTAACCCAGTGAAAAATTTGCTACACTAGTGGAACCAATGCTTTTTAGCTTCTGAATACCCCTACGAACAAAACCTGAGTTGGTTCCATTTTTTTCGAATGTGTCTTCGGCGGCCATTTTGAAATTCAAAATGGCCACTATATTTAGCCTTTTTTTCAAATCGTGAATACCACATACACGTGTATCGATCCCGGGTATTCATTTCAGTGTCTCTTCTGTATAATGTAATAATATATTAACCGGGCGATGTCGGTGTGAAGCATGCACAGAAGAAGATTCAAATACCGCGTCGAATTGTTGTTATTGGTTGAGGGACAGCTGGGATCACTGAGTTAATACACTGAGAATAAATATGCCACTAAGAAACACAGTCTGCATTTTATGAACAAACACATTAGGTCTTTTGGGGAAAAATCCATATCTTCAATATGAAAGGTCAAAATGTTCAATTGATCGTCGGCTTTTCCTCCCAGCTACATACACTTTAAGAATTTATCATTAGATTTATAAAATTTACTTTGGGGACTGTTTTACAGACTTGACATTTAGTATGGAATATTTGTTCGCAGAATTCCAAGACTGGTCTGGAATGGGTCTGCATAAACAGCACGGGGTAAAAATTAAATAAGGTGTGTCGGTCGATGGTGTAAAGTTATTGTTTGACAGAAAATGGGCTTTCCATTAGTTTACATTATGGCGCTCATAATGTAGTGAATTAGCCTAAAATGGCGGATTTATGGAGACAGAATTTGATTTTTGTGAGGTGTAAAATTTCTGAATTTGAGCAACATTATTCTGATATTATCAAATGTTTTGAGGTTTGAGGTGATTTTGCTGAACCTTAATACCAATATATGTTCGTCAGAACTGAATGTACTTGAAATCTACCAGTTTTGAAAGTGGGAGGAGCTTTACAAAATATGGCTCTGAAAAGTGATACGCACTCAGAAAGTTTGAATGGCCCCCTGGGGCCAAATGTTATAAACCTACTGTACACAAAGAAGCAGCATGAGTTCATTGGACAACCAAGAATTGACGCAGTTGCTTTGTACCGTAAGTTTATAACATTTGACCACTTTTGAAAGCCACATTTTAAGCTCCTCCCATGTTCAAAATATTGATACATTGCAATTGTATTTTAGATGTGATGAAAGCGAATTGCTAACGAAGTTTAGGAAATATCACCTCAAACCCCTATAAATTTGATAATAACAGAACAATGTTGCATAAAGTCAGAAATTGTGTCCCCCACAAAGCTCAAATTCAGCCTCCCTTAATCCGCCATTTTAGGCAAATTCGCTAAATTGTGGGCACCATAATGTAAACTGTGTAAATCACATTTTCTATGAAACAATTATTTTACATCATCTCCGACACACCTCATTTAATATTTAGCCCGTGCGGTTTATGCAGACCCTTCCAGACCAGTCTTGGAATTTTGCTGAAAAATAGTCCATACTAAATAGTCTGTATATCAAAAATGTAAAAATCAACAAATTTTAATAATTTGTCATACAATTTGTATTATATCGTGAATTAAAAAAAAAGAAAATTATTTGATATCAGAAAGACATTCTTCGTATTCAGAATGCAATTTGATATGTCTGATGTGCTCTCAGGTCCCACACAAAAAACCCCTGCTCATTCCAGATCCCTTAAGAGTTGCTTAAATTACGGGGTAGGGGTAGTAATATGGAGCATTTTCCCAGTTTTACTCCGTCATTTGCCATGGTATTTTTGCATAGATATGAACTTCAACAGTACATAAATAAATGAGATACAACGATAAACTAGAAGGCTATATATTTGTACACAAATACGGCTATACCCGCATGTTTTCGGTGTACCCAAACTTACAGTCCTTATTTGCTGAGGACTTAAAATAAAGAAATTGTAAAAAGTCCCTCCCAGGGGAGTCGTCTCTCTTACTCTCCATAGGTTGCTGTTGTCAGTCTCTCTTATTCACAGTGAGGTTATGCAATATGATTAGGGGGAAACTATTCCAGAGGGAGTATCAGTATGTAAATTAAATAGAACAGTCATTTCAGAGGGAGTATGTAATTAAATGGAACAGCCTATTTTGTGACCATTTCAGAGGGAGTAAGTAAATTAAATGGAACAGCCAATGGGTATGTAATTTAACTAGAACAGCCTTAACGTGTATGTCATCTATATTATAATTACGTTATTCTCTGTGGATATGTCTGTTTAGTCCTACGTGTACGGGGTGGTGGGGTGGGGTGGGGTGGGTGTTAGTAACAATGTAATTTTTAGGTGCAATCTGTGTACAAACTATGAACCCAGAAGCTGCTTTATTTGATGAGAAACGGCCGGCCCTTTTTTAACATTTGTGGCCCTGGGGCCCATAATTTTTGACTTTATGAGGCTTGTGTACATGATGTTGAAGTATGGTTGAACAAATTCATCAGGATCGGTAGAATAAACATTGGTGGCGCCCCTTCTTCTACTTCTATGGTAATTCTTGGTAGACCAATATTCACTGGTATCTCGCCAAGTGGTGCAACATCACATTCGGTGCAGAACTAACATCAAAATCCTTACGCCCGCCACCAACAAAGAAGTGAAGGTTTAATAAAATTCAAGTGCGAGTAAAAAAGACTGGTGCTGACTTAGATGAAGGGTGAGACACCTGCCGTAGAAGTCGAGCCCATGTACATCTTGCCTTCTGGTGGCAGTGGTCTGGTCTTGAATGAGTGCCGAATTGAAAATCTTGACGTTGGATTTGTTGATGGTAACTAGTGGAAGTTTGTTCCATGCTGTGATGGTTCTTGGGTAAAAGCTGTATTGAATCCGATCTTGGTGTGATGATGGTATAATGTGCTTCATGCTGATTCCTTGTCCTAACTGTTGATGACCTGGTTGTTGTGTAATGGCTGGGAATTTCTGCCTTAGCTTCCTGATGGTGGATCTTGTACATCATGGAGAGCCTTGAGACTTGTCTTCTCTGCTGAAGTGTCGGCAGCTCCAAGTCAGTCATCAGGGCAGTGACACTGGCTTTCCTGCTGAAATTGCTGGTAATAAACCTAGCTGCTTTTCTGTGCACAGCTTCCAAGGAAATTATTTTTTTTCTGGTGATGTGGGTCCCAGCAAGAAGAAGCATATTCCAAGGTTGGTCTTATTAATGAGATGTACGCCTGTTTCTTTACTTCCTTTGGGTCAGCTGTATATGTTTCTCTGAAGAAAGTTGAGGGTTTTGTGTGCTTTGCCCGTGATAGCTTTGACATGGTGTTTCCATTCCAAGCCAGAGGAGAGTTCTACTCCAAGGTAGGGAATGTGGTCAAGTTGGACTAGGTCTGATCCCATCATGTTATAAATATGCTGGATAACTTTCCTTTTCCTTGTAACACGAAGAAGGGTGCACTTCTTTGGGTTGAAGCTCATTTGCCACCGTTCTGACCAGTTGACCATGGTGTTGAGATCAGCCTGGAGTATATCAGCATCAGACTGGGATTTGATCTTTTATAGACCAAGCAATCATCAGCAAAGAGCTTTATGGTGCTAGATGTATCTTCTTCAATGTCGTTTATATAAAGGATGAACAGCAGGGGACCTAATACTGTCCCCTGAGGAACTCCTGAGATGACACTTGTTTCCTCTGAGCATTCTCCATCAACTACCACTGATTGTATTCTTCCTGTGAGCCAATTCTTAATCCAGTTGTGAGTATCTCCTCGGATTCCATACCAGTCCAGTTTATATAGCAGGCGTTGGTGGGGCACAGAATCAAACTCCTTTGAGAAGTCAAGAATAAGGCAGTCAATCTGTTCCCGTTGATCCAATCCCCTGGCTAGGTCATCGATTGTTGTGAGTAGCTGGGTTTCACAACTGTGATTCTTCCTAAACCCATGCTGAGATGAAGAGAGTATGTTTTTATCATCTAGATGTTGCCTGATGTCACTGGCTAGGATATGCTCAAGCATTTTGCACGTCACACTGGTGAGTGAAACAGGTCTATAGTTCCCAGGATCACTACGCTCGCCCTTCTTGTAGATAGCAGATATATTTGCAGTCTTCCAATCAGGCGGGACCTCGCCAGTTCCTGAAGATTGGCGGAAGATGTCACTCAGTATTGGCGCAAGTATGGATGCAAAATTCTTGAGCATCCAGGTAGATACCTTGTCAGGTCCAATTGCCTTCCTTGGGTTTAAGGCAGCCAGCAGTTTCTCAACCCCATTGGCACTAATTTTAATGCCAGTCATGGATTCAGTACTACTTGGTCCTTTGCCTGGTATAAACGACAGGTTTTCAGTAGTGAAGACATATTTGTATTGTTGCGAAAAATACTTCAGCTTTCTGTTTAGCTTGACTGAACAGCTTGTTACCGCAAACCAGTGAGGGAATGCCTATCTTATCCATCTTGAGTGACTTGACATATCCCCACAGCTTTTTGGCTGGATTATCTGTCTGGTTTTCTGTTTTGTCAACAAACATGTTCTTAACATAGTCATTGTGAGCTACCTTGAGAGTTGAGTTCACTTCTTTCTTCAGTTGGTTATATTCATCCAAATCGGTTTTAAGGCCATACTTCTTCCAGGCATCGTATCGCCGACGCCTCTTCTTCATCAGCCTTTTCAGGTCGTCATTCATCCACGGCAAATTCCATCGCCCAGAGATAGTTTTAGTGGGGATGTGATTGGTCATGACGCACTCAAGAGTTGCCTTGAAATGGTCCCAGTTCTCTGATGTGCTTCTGCTTTTGTTAGAAGCAAAGAAATCTTGGGAGAACTCATTCAGCTCTTTCTCAATACCTTCTATGTTTGCCTTCCTATAGATGTGTACTGCCCTCGGTTTCTTTTTGTTAGTCTGGATATTTGTATCACATTCAGCTGTGACCGCTTCATGGTCTGACATACCAGGTATGACCATAACATCTTTCACACATTCTGGAACAGTTGTCAATATCAAGTCTAAGATGTTATCTAGTCGCGTTGGTTCCAGGACTTTTCGCTCCAGGTTAAACTTATTGACCAAGTCCAGCATGGCTTCATTTACGGCCAGCCCGTATTGTGGGTTATCATCCAAGCTGTAAGTTCCCCAATCTATTGATGGTAGGTTAAAATCTCCCGTCAAGATGACCTTTGGGACGTGCTCCTGCTTGAAGATTTTCTCAAGATCTTTCTCCAGAGATAGGATAGGTGTAGTGTCCCTAGATGGTGGTCTGTAAAAGGATCCAACGTACATAGGAGCTGATTTCCAAACTTGAACATCACTAGCTCGCTATCTATACCAACACCCTTAACCTCATTCACCACGATGTTATCTTTGTAAGCTATGAAGACTCCCCCTCCATTAGCATCACGATCTTTCCTCTTAACCAGGTATCCCTCAGGGAAGACCTCAGAATCTGTGTAGGAACCATCAAGCTTTGATTCCTGTCCCATCACTACATCAGGTTTTTCGGTGTCAAATATTGATGCTAAATACTTTTGGCGTTGTTTACCTTTCAGTCCCTGGCAGTTAATAGTCATGATGTTGAATTTCCTTTTCTTGAGTTTTGATTTAACCTCATGCTTTGGCTTAGCAGTATGTTGTTCCTTCGTTTGCGTACTTTCTAACCGTGCTGGATGAGTTGTAGCATTACTGCTGCCATCATTTGCCTCATCTAGCTCGGAATTGTCAATGTCTGATAATGAATCAAACAGATTTGAATACGAACAATCACTACTGTCAAAGAAGCTGTCGCTGAAGTTGGGCAGGGCGCAGTTGGGGCAGATCCAAGTGAATTGCCCTTGATGAAGCATCTCTTCGTACTGTTTGCGCCCCTTCTCTTCCTGATCTCTATAGCCTCCTTGACTCCGTGCCTATGACCTCTGCCTCCCCCCAACCGGTGACATGGTTTCTCTCTGCAACATGATCTGTGATGGCCTATTTATGGATGGTTGTAAGCGATTCTTTCCTGCTTGCTCTGGTGACTGTTTTTCAAGTTCTTTTTCTGCTTCTACGCGGTGCTCATCTAGTCGAGTACCAAATTTCCTTCCCGTCTCTCCCACGTATGAGAGATCACAGTTCAAGCAAGGAATGTTGTATATGGCTTGAGTTGTATTAAGCGGATCGCGTTTATCCTTCGGGTGCACCAGCTGTTTCCTAAGGGTGCTGTGTGGCCGCATAACAGTGGAGATGTTGTAGGACTTCATGACTCTCGACACTCTTTCACTGACGCCTTTGACATATGGCAGGACAACCATCCCTTTGCTCTTTGTCTGTTCTTCTGTACTCTTGGTGGATTTCTTAGGTTTGACTGCCTGCATCTGGTCTTTCACCCGCTTAAATGTCCAATCATGATAACCACATACTTTCAGCGCTTCCTGGACCTTCTCTTCTTCTGCGATATTATCTTCCTCTTCGGTTATAATGCGATCTTTCCTGTCAAACAGAGTTCTTATGACACCCATTTTTGGTGCAGTGGGTGGTGGGACTGGAAACTCAGGTACTGGTCAGTATGGGTTGGCTTGCGGTAAACGAGGACATTAACCGTACCGTCTTCCTTTCTGACTATAAGGGTATCGAGAAATGGGATGGTTCCTTCCGACTCTTCCTTATAGGTGAACTTTATGGAGTCAGATTTATCAGTTTTGTTTATGTGGTCTGTTAGCTGTTGTACCGTGTTTCTCTTCACCACCTCAAGGATGTCATCTACATATCTTAGCCACAATTTTGGCTTGCAATCCAGGGGAGCCGTAGTAATAGCTTGCTGTTCTAGAGCTTCCATAAAGATATTAGCCGCAGTCGGTGATACTGTGCTTCCCATCGCGGTCCCAAACAACTGACGGTAAATCTTCCTCTGAAGGTGAAATAGGTGGTGGTCAGAATAAAATCCAGAAGTTTCACCACATCCTCACTAGTCAAGTTGAAACCTGTTTCTTTGTTGTATACTTTCAACACGCTTTCTTTTTCCAGTATGTGTTTCACTATGTCCAGAACCTGATCAATAGAAGTGTTTGTAAACAAACTGACAACATCATTTTTCATTTTTTCATTTCATTCATTTATTTATTTCCACAATTCACATAGAAATACAAAATACGCATTAAAATACCATCAAAGAATCATGGAGGAGATGGCCGAAAGGCCAGTAAGGCCAGAGGTAGCCATCCCCTTTAACAGAAAAGTTACCAAACAGAAAATTCAACAGCAAATAATAAACATTAAAAACAACAAACAAACAAACAAGAAAAAAAAAAAACTACAATGTGAATTGAGTATCTCGTCTTCTTCAATGACCAACTCAGCCAGTTCTTCTGCTAGATGCTTTGAATTTTTCACATGATGTTGTGTATTTCCAACCAAACCACCCAAGATATCAGCCAGCCATATAGAAATGCTGTACCCAATGGTTGCCGTATAATCCACAATATCATGAACAGAGATGAAGGTCAATATCAGCTTTCACACATTTTTGATGAACTGCTACATCCTGTGAAAAATCCATCAAAACATCCAACAGGAAAAAAATCAACTGGCAACACAGTCAACAAGTCAATCACCAAGAAATCAATAGGTGATTGGATGACCAGTTCACAGTAGCAGTCTTCATTCAGTGTTGATAAAGATAACAGAGTTGGTTATCGAAACGTACACAGTAAGTGCAATGTATTGGATCAGAAATAAGAACCTTTTGATTGGGAATGTTGAAGTATTATTCTCAAGTGATATCAGCAGACTCAAGCTGGGCACTGTAGCTGCTTTATTTACTGAGTAACGGCCGGCCCTATGTTTTAGCGTTTAGGGCCTTGGGGCCCATATTATGTGGCATACGGGGCTCATATGTACATATAACAATATAATTCTCAGGTGCAATCTGTGTACAAACTCTGAGCCCTTAAGCTGCTTTATTTGATGAAAAACGGCCGGCCCTTTGTTTTAACATTTGGGGCCCTGGGGCCCATAATATTTGATTGATGGGGCTCATGTACATATGTTGAAATATTATTTTCAAATGCTATCAGTAGACACAAGCTGGGCATTGTAGCTGCTTTATTTAATGAGTAACAGCCTGCCCAATGTTTTAGCGTTTTATTATGTGACATGTGGGTGTTATATATATACACATGACAATATAAAACTGAAGACCTATCTGTGTACCAAATCTGAGTCTTGTAGCTACTTTATTTGCTGAGAAACAGCTGTCCCTTTGTTTTAACATTTTGGCCCCTGGGGCCCCTAGCCTTGTACATATGGGGCCAAAATGGGCAAAAGGCACATCTACAACTTATAGGCCCCATACATATGCCACATATGAGCTATAGTGCTCTTGTACTTTTAGAGCTAGCCTTGTCAAGCTGTTGCACCATATTTTAACATTTGGGCCCCTAGGACCCAAATTATATAACATATGGGGCTCTTGTATATTTGTAAATATAGAGTAGCCCTAGGGCTATCAGTGTACAAACTCAGGGCCCTGAGGCTGCTTTATTTGATGAGAAACGGCGTGCTTTGTATTTTTACATTTGGGCCCCTGGGGCCCGTGGCCTTTGACCTCTAGGGCCAAGATGGGCAAAAGGCACTTCTACGGGGTAGGACCCATAAGTGTACCACATATGGGTCCCAGGGCCTTTGTAGTTTTAGCGCTAGCCTTGACAGAATGATGTGTTTGATGGAGAAGGAGAAGTAGAACTAGAAGGCTATATATTTGTACACAAATACGGCTATACCCGCATGTTATCGGTGTACCCAAACTTACAGTCCTTATTTGCTGAGGACTTAAAATAAAGAAATTGTAAAAAGTCGCCCAATTGGGCAGAAATGTGTAAAAGTGAAAGTCCAAGTCATAAGCTTTAATTGAATGTAGGTTGCACTGTCGTAGCACTTAAAATAAAGAAATTGTAAAAAGTACCCTCCCATGGGAGTCGTCTCTCTTACTCTCCATAGGTGACTGTTGCCAGTCTCTCTTATTCACAGTGAAGGTATGCAATATGATTAGGGGAAAACTGTTCCGGAAGGAGTATGTAAATTAAATGGAACAGCCATTTCATTTTCAGAGGGAGTATGTAAATTAAACGGAACAGCCTATTCTGGGGCCATTTCAGAGGGAATATGTAAATTAAATGGAACAACCAATGAGTATGTAATTTAACTGGAACAGCCTTAAAGCTTCACGCTGGTATTTCCAATTACCATCATTTATATTATAATACGGATCTGTCTTTTCAGTCCTACGTGTGTGGGGTGGGTGGGTGTATGTTAGTAATAATATAATTCTCAAGTGCTATCTGTGTACAAATTCTGAGCCCGGAAGCTGCTTTATTTGATGAGAAACGGCCGGCCATTTGTTTTAACATTTGACACCCTGGGGCCCATAATATTTGACTTATGAGTCCCATGTACATATGTTGAAGTATAATTCTCTAGTGTTATCAGTAGACTCAAGCTGGGCGCTGTAGCTGCTTTATTTACTGAGTAATGGCCGGCCCTATGTTTTAGAGTTTGGGGCCCTGGGGCCCATATTGTGTATTATGTGAGGCTCATATGTATATATAACAATGTAATTCTCAGGTGCAATCTGTGTACAAATTCTGAGCCCTAAAGCTGCTTTAATTGATGAGAAACGGCCGGCCCTTTGTTTTAACATGTGGGGCCCTGGGGCCCATAATATTTGACTTATGAAGCTCATGTACATATGTTTAAGTATAATTCTCTAGTTCTATCAGTAGACTCAAGCTGGGCATTGTAGCTGCTTTATTTACCGAGTTACGGCCGGCCCTATTTTTTTAAGCGTTTGGGGCCCTGGGGCCCATGTTGTGTGTCACATGGGGCTCATATATACATATAACAATATAATGCTTAAGACCTATTAGTGTACCAAATCTGAACCCTGTAGCTACTTTATTTGCTGAGAAACGGCCGGCCCTTTGTTTTAACATTTGGGCCCCTGGGGCCTCTAGCCTTGTACATCTGGGGCCAAAATGGGCAAAAGGCACATCTACAATTTAGGGCTTATACATGTGCAACATATGAGCCCTAGTGCCCTTGTAGCTTTAGAGCTAGGCTTGTCAATCTGTTGCCCCATATTTTTAAAATTTGGGGCCCTGGGGCCCATAATATATAACATATGGGGCTCATGTATACTTGTATTTATAGAGTACCCTTGGGACTATCAGTGTACCAACTTATGGCCCTGAGGCTGCTTCATCTGATGAGAATCGGCATGGTTTGTGTTTGTACATTTGGGCCCCTGGGGCCCGTGGCCTTTGACCTCTGGGGCCGAGATGGGCAAAAGGCACATCTATGGGGTAGGGCCCATAAGTGTACCACATATGGGCCCTGGGGCCCTTGTAGTTTTAGCGCTAGCCTTGACAGAATGATGTGTTTGATAGGAGAAGAAGGAGGAGGAGAAGAAACCACAGGATGGGAAGATACCCTGCATGCTATTGCATGCGGGTATAACTAGAAGGCTATATATTTGTACACAAATACGGCTATACCCGCATGTTATCGGTGTACCCAAACTTACAGTCCTTATTTGCCGAGGACTTAAAATAAAGAAATTGTAAAAAGTCGCCCAATTGGGCAGAAAATGTGTAATTGCATGTAGGTTGCACTGTCGTAGCACTTAAAATAAAGAAATTGTAAAAGAGTCGTCTCTCTTACTCTCCATAGGTTGCTGTTGTCAGTCTCTCTTACTCACAGTGAGGCTATGCAATATGATTGGGGGAAACTATTCCAGAGGGAGTATGTAAATTAAATGGAACAGCCATTTCAGGGGGAGTATGTAAATTAAACGGAACAGCCTTTTTTTGGGTCATTTCAGAGGGAGTATGTAAATTAAATGGAACAGCCAATAGGTATGTAATTTAACTGGAACAGCCTCAGCGTTGATGTCATCTATATTATAATTCCGCTATTCTCTGTTGATCTGTTTAGTCCTACGTGTATGGGGTGGGTGTAAGTAACAATGTAATTCTCAGGTGCAATCTGTGTACAAACTCTGAGCTTTGAAGCTGCTTTATTTGAAGAGAAACGGCTGGCCCTTTGTTTTAACATTTGGGGCCCTGGGGCCCATAATATTTGACTTATGGGGCTCAGTTACATATGTTGAAGTGTAATTCTCAAGTGTTATCAGTAGACTCAAGCTGGGCATTGTAGCTACTTTATTTACTGAGTAACGGCCGGCCCTATGTTTTAGCGTTTGGGGCCAAAGGGCCCATATTATGTGACATCTTGGAGTTATATATATACATATGACAATATAATACTAAAGACTTATCTGTATACCAAATCTGAACCCTGTAGCTACCTTTTTAAAAAATTCTTTTATTTTTGATGAAAATGTTTACAAAATTATTTGCTGAGAAACGGTCATTTTCAACTTTAATTTCCCCTTATTTACCGGCCCTTTGTTTTAACATTTGGGCTCATATGGGGCCTCTAGCCTTGTACATCTGGGGCCAAAATGGACAAAAGGCACATCTACAATTTAGGGCTCATACATGTGTCACATATGAGCCCTAGTGCCCTTGTAGCTTTAGAGCTAGCCTTGTCAATATGTTGCTCCTTATTTTTAACATTTGGGGCCCTGGGGCCCATAATATATAACATATGGGTCTCATGTATACTTGTATTTATAGAGTACCCATGGGGCTATCAGTGTACCAACTCAGGGCCCTGAGGCTGCTTCATCTGATAAGAAACGGCATGATTTGTGTTTTTACCTTTCGACCCCTGGGGCCCGTGACCTTTGACCTCTGGGGCCGAGATGGGCAAAAGGCACTTCTACGGGGTAGGGCCCATAAGTGTACCACATATGGGCCCTAGGGCTTTTGTAGTTTTAGCGCTAGCCTTGACAGAATGATGTGTTTGATGGAAGAAAAAGGAGAAGGAGGAGGAGGAGGAGAAGAAACCACAGGATGGCAATATACCCGTCCATGCTTCGCATGCGGGTATAAGGAGAACTAGAAGGCTATATATTTGTACACAAATACGGCTATACCCGCATGTACCCAAACTTACAGTCCTTATTTGCTGAGGACTTAAAATAAAGAAATTGTAAAAAGTCGCCCAATTGGGCAGAAAATGTAAAAAGTGAAAGTCCAAGTCACAAGCTTTAATTGAATGTAGGTTGCACTGTCGTAGCACTTAAAATAAAGAAATTGTAAAAAGTCGCCTCACAGGGAGTCGTCTCTCTTATTCTCCATAGGGTGCTGTTGTCAGTCTCTCTTACTCACAGTGAGGCTATGCAATATGATTCAGGGGAAACTATTCCAGAGGGAGTATGTAAATTAAATGGAACAGCCATTTCAGAGGGAGTATGTAAATTATACGGAACAGCCTTTGGGGGCCATTTCAGAGGGAGTATGTAAATTAAATGGAACAGCCAATGGGTATGTAATTTAACTGAACAGCCTCAACGCTTCACGCTGGTATTTCCAATTATGATAATACGATCTGTCTGTTTAGTCCTACGTGTGTGGGGTGGATGGGCGTGTGGGTGTTAGTAACAATATACTTCTCAGGTGCTATCTGTGTACATATTCTGAGCCCGGAAGCTGCTTTCTTTGATGAAAAACGGCCGGCCCTTTGTTTTAACATTTGGGGCCCTGGGGCCCAATATATATGACTTATGGGGCTCATGTACATATGTTAAAGTATGATTCTCAAGTGCTATCAGTAGACTCAAGCTGGGCATTGTAGCTTATTTATATACTGAGTAACGGCCGGCCCTATGTTTTAGCGTTTGGGGCCCTGGGGCCCATATTATGTGACATATGGGGATTATATATACATATGACAATATATTACTAAAGACCTATCTGTGTACCAAATCTGAACCCTGCAGCTGCTTTATTTACTGAGTAATGGCTGGCCCTATGTTTTAGCATTTGGGGCCCTGGGGCCCATATTATGTGGTATATGGGGCTCATATGTACATATAACAATGACATTCTCAGGTGCAATCTGTGTACAAACTCTGAGCCCTAAAGCTGCTTTAACTGATGAGAAACGGCCGGCCCTTTGTTTTAACATGTGGGGCCCTGGGGCCCATATTTTTTTACTTATGAGACTCATGTACATATGTTGAAGTATAATTCTCAAGTGCTATCAGTAAACTCAAGCTGGGCATTGTAGCTGCTTTATTTACTGAGTAACGGCCGGCCCTATGTTTTAGCGTTTGGGGCCTTGGGGCCCATATTATGTGACATATGGGGGTTGTACATACATTTGACAATACAATACTAAAGACCTACCTGTGTACCAAATCTAAACCCTGTAGCTACTTTATTTGCTGAGAAACGGCCGGCCCTTTGTTTTAACATTTTGGCCCCTGGGGCCCCTAGCCTTGTAAATCTGGGGCCAAAACGGGCAAAAGGCACATCTACAACTTAGGGCTCATACATATGCCATGTATGAGCCCTAGTGATCTTGTACTTTTAGAGCTAGGCTTGTCAATCTGTTGCACCACATTGTAACATTTGGGCCCCTGGGGCCCATAATATATAACATATGGGGCTCTTGTATATTTGTAAATATAGAGTGCCCCTAGGGCTATCAGTGTTCCAACTGAGGGCCCCGAGGCTGCTTCATTTGATGAGAAACGGCGTGCTTTGTATTTTCACATTTGGGCCTCTGGGGCCCGTGACCTTTGACCTCTGGGGCCAAGATGGGCAAAAGGCACTTCTACGGGGTAGGGCCCATAAGTGTACCACATATGGGCCCCAGGGCCTTTGTAGTTTTAGCGCTAGCCTTGACAGAATTATGTGTTTGATGGAGAAGGAGAAGGAGAAGGAGGAGAAGAAGGAGAAGAAACCAAACTAGAAGGCTATATATTTGTACACAAATACGGCTATACCCGCATGTTATCGGTGTACCCAAACTTACAGTCCTTATTTGCGGAGGACTTATAATAAAGAAATTGTAAAAAGTCGCCTAACTGGGCGGAAAATGTGTAAAAAGTGAAAATCCAAGTCACAAGCTTTAATTTAATGCAGGTTGCACTCTCGTAGCACTTAAAAATAAAGAAATTGTAAAAGGTCCCCTCCCAGGGGAGTCGTCTCTCCATAGATTGCTGTTGTCAGTCTCTCTTATTCACAGTGAGGCTATGCAATATGATTTAGGGGAAAACTATTCAATTCAATTTTCAATTCAAGAAACATTTATTTCACAACTTCAAAAATACATAGTATAAATGACAAATGCCATAATTATCAAACCAATTACATACAAAGCAAAGTAATGAATCCGATCACAGGCCCACTGATGACAGTCAAATGCGATCACGTAAGAACAAGCAACCTATTAAAAGGCAAGAGACAGGTCAAGAGTGGGCCTGAGACAAGATTATGAGGGCATCAATAAAAAACCTAAAATAAAGTTGTGGGGCAACACGCGGGAGCAAGCTCGTGGGTGCGGGTTGCCGGCAAACAGTACAAACGAAAATACAAATACAAACAGGACAAGACAAGACCTTACAAAAAAAATAAGATGTGAGCAGGAGTCAAAGAATAATTACTGGTAAACCGGTTTAGAAAGCAAATTGCTCTTAAAATGATGTTTGAAGGAGCTTGTGGATGTGGCATTTTGGATGGAAATGGGAATGGAGTTCCAAATGTTAACTCCATGCACTTTGATCGAGTTAGCAGCCAGATTAGAACGAACACGAGGCGGATAGAAATTATTCACACGCCTTGTATTATGACTATGAATTGTAGCACTATATTGAAAATAGTTGTCAAAAAGTGCAGGAAGCAAGCAATTGTGAGCTTTGAACATAAAGATAGCTGTATAAAGTTCATTTATATCATCCAGAGATATTCCAGAGGGAGTATGTAAATTAAATGGAACAGCCATATCAGAGGGAGTATGTAAATTAAATGGAACAGCCATATCAGAGGGAGAATGTAAATTAAATGGAACAGCCTATTTTGGGGCCATTTTAGAGGGAGTATGTAAATTAAATGGAACAGCCAATGGGTATGTAATTTAACTGGAACAGCCTTAACGCTTCACGCTGGTATTTCCAATTATTATATTATAATACGGATCTGTCTGTTTAGTCCTATGTGTGTGGGGTGGGGTGGGGGTGTTAGTAACAATATATATAATTCTCAGGTGCTATCTGTGTACAAATTCTGAGCCCGGAAGCTGCTTTATTTGATGAGAAACGGCCGGCCCTTTGTTTTAACATTTGGGGCCATGGGGCCCATTATATTTGAGTTATGAGGTTCATGTACATATGTTGAAGTATAATTCTATAATTCTCTAGTGCTATCAAGCGACTCAAGCTGGGCACTGTAGCTGCTTTATTTACTGAGTAATGGCCGGCCCTATGTTTTAGCGCTTGGGGCCCTGGGGCCCATATTACGTGATATATGGGGCTCATATGTACATATAACAATGTAATTTTCAGGTGCAATCTGTGTACAAACTCTGAGCCCTAAAGCTGCTTTATATGATGAGAAACGGCTGGCCCTTTGTTTTAACATTTGGGGCCCTGGGGCCCATTGTATTTGACTTATGAGGCTCATGTACATATGTTGAAGTATAATTATGTAATTCTATCAGTAGGCTAAAGCTGGGCATTGTAGCTTCTTTATTTACTAAGTAACGGCCGGCCCTATGTTTTAAGGTTTGGGGCCCTGAGGCCCATATTGTGTGACACATGGGTCTCATATACACATATAACAATATAATGCTGAAGACCGTTTAGTGTATCAAATCTGAACCCTGTAGCTGCTTTATTTACTGAGTAACGGCCGGCCCTATGATTTAGCGTTTGGGACCCTGGGGCCCATATAATGTGATATATGGGGCTCACATGTACATATAACAATATAATTTTCAGGTGCAATCTGTGTACAAACTGTGAGCCCTAAAGCTGCTTTATTTGATGAGAAACGGCCGGCCATTTGTTTTAACATTTGGGGCCCTGGGGCCCATAATATTTGATTTATGAGACTCATGTACATATGTTGAAGTATGATTCTCTAGTTCTATCAGTAGACTCAAGCTGGGCATTGTAGGTGCTTTATTTACAGAGTAACGGCCGGCTCTATGTTTTAGCGTTTGGGGCCCTGGGGCCCATATTATGTGACACAATGGGCTCATATATACATATAGTAGTATAATGCTTAAGACCTATTAGTGTACCAAATCTGAACCCTGTAACTATTTTATTTGCTGAGAAATGGCCGGCCCTTTGTTTTAACATTTGGGCCTCTGGGGCCCCTACCCTTTAACATCTGGGCCCAAAATGGGCAAAAGGCACATTGAAAACTTAGGGCTCATACATGTACCACATATGAGCCCTAGTGCCCTTATAGTTTTAGAGCTAGCCTTGTCAATCTGTTGCCCCTTATTTTAACATTTGGGGCCCTGGGGCCCATAATATATGACATATGGGGCTCATGTAAACTTGTATATATAGAGTACCCCTGGGGCTATCAGTGTACCAACTTAGGGCCCTGAGGCTGCTTCATCTGATGAGAAACGGCATAGTTTGTGTTTTTACATTTGGGCCCCTGGGGCCCGTGAACTTTGACCTCTGGGGCCGAGATGGGCAAAAGGCACATATGCGGGGTAGGGCCCATAAGTGTACTACATATGGGCCCTGGGGCCCTTGTAGTTTTAGCGCTAGCCTTGACAGAATGATGTGTTTGATAGAAGAAGGAGATGAAACCACAGAATGGCAATATACCTGTCCATGCTTCGCATGCGGGTATAACTAGAAGGCTATATATTTGTACACAAATACGGCTATACCCGCATGTACCCAAACTTACAGTCCTTATTTGCTGAGGACTTAAAATAAAGAAATTGTAAAAAGTCGCCCAATTGGGCAGAAAATGTAAAAAGTGAAAGTCCAAGTCACAAGCTTTAATTGAATGTAGGTTGCACTGTCGTAGCACTTAAAATAAAGAAATTGTAAAAAGTCGCCTCACAGGGGAGTCGTCTTTCTTATTCTCCATAGGGTGCTGTTGTCAGTCTCTCTTACTCACAGTGAGGCTATGCAATATGATTCAGGGGAAACTATTCCAGAGGGAGTATGTAAATTAAATGGAACAGCCATTTCAGAGGGAGTATGTAAATTATACGGAACAGCCTTTTGGGGGCCATTTCAGAGGGAGTATGTAAATTAAATGGAACAGCCAATGGGTATGTAATTTAACTGGAACAGCCTCAACGCTTCACGCTGGTATTTCCAATTATGATAATACGATCTGTCAGTTTAGTCCTACGTGTGTGGGGTGGATGGGCGTGTGGGTGTTAGTAACAATATACTTCTCAGGTGCTATCTGTGTACATATTCTGATATGAGCCCGGAAGCTGCTTTCTTTGATGAGAAACGGCCGGCCCTTTGTTTTAACATTTGGGGCCCTGGGGCCCAATATATATATGACTTATGGGGCTCATGTACATATGTTAAAGTATGATTCTCAAGTGCTATCAGTAGACTCAAGCTGGGCATTGTAGCTGCTTTATATACTGAGTAACGGCCGGCCCTATGTTTTAGCGTTTGGGGCCCTGGGGCCCATATTATGTGACATATGGGGATTATATATACATATGACAATATAATACTAAAGACCTATCTGTGTACCAAATCTGAACCCTGCAGCTGCTTTATTTACTGAGTAATGGCTGGCCCTATGTTTTAGCATTTGGGGCCCTGGGGCCCATATTATGTGGTATATGGGGCTCATATGTACATATAACAATGAAATTCTCAGGTGCAATCTGTGTACAAACTCTGAGCCCTAAAGCTGCTTTAACTGATGAGAAACGGCCGGCCCTTTGTTTTAACATGTGGGGCCCTGGGGCCCATATTTTTTTACTTATGAGGCTCATGTACATATGTTGAAGTATAATTCTCAAGTGCTATCAGTAAACTCAAGCTGGGCATTGTAGCTGCGTTATTTACTGAGTAACGGCCGGCCCTATGTTTTAGCGTTTGGGGCCTTGGGGCCCATATTATGTGACATATGGGGGTTATACATACATTTGACAATACAATACTAAAGACCTACCTGCGTACCAAATCTGAACCCTGTAGCTACTTTATTTGCTGAGAAACGGCCGGCCCTTTGTTTTAACATTTTGGCCCCTGGGGCCCCTAGCCTTGTAAATCTGGGGCCAAAACGGGCAAAAGGCACATCTACAACTTAGGGCCCATACATATGCCATGTATGAGCCCTAGTGATCTTGTACTTTTAGAGCTAGGCTTGTCAATCTGTTGCACCATATTGTAACATTTGGGCCCCTGGGGCCCATAATATATAACATATGGGGCTCTTGTATATTTGTAAATATAGAGTGCCCCTAGGGCTATCAGTGTACCAACTGAGGGCCCTGAGGCTGCTTCATTTGATGAGAAACGGCGTGCTTTGTATTTTCACATTTGGGCCCCTGGGGCCCGTGACCTTTGACCTCTGGGGCCAAGATGAGCACATCTATGGGGTAGGGCCCATAAGTGTACCACATATGGGCCCCGGGGCCTTTGTAGTTTTAGCGCTAGCCTTGACAGAATGATGTGTTTGATGGAGAAGGAGAAGGAGAAGGAGAAGGAGAAGAACTAGAAGGCTATATATTTGTACACAAATACGTCTATACCCGCATGTTATCGGTGTACCCAAACTTAAAGTCCTTATTTGCTGAGGACGTAAAATAAAGAAATTGTAAAAAGTCGCCCAATCGGGCAGAAAACGTGTAAAAAGTTGCTGTTGTCAGTCTCTCTTACTCACAGTGAGGCTATGCAATACGATTCAGGGAAACTATTCCAGAGGGAGTATGTAAATTAAATGGAACAGCCATTTCAGAGGGAGTATGTAATTTAAACGGAACAGCCTTTTGGGGGGACATTTCAGAGGGAGTATGTAAATTAAGCTGGGTACTGTAGCTGCTTTATTTACTGAGTAACGGCCGGCCCTATGTGTTAGCGTTTGGGGCCCTGGGGCCCATATTTTGTGACATATGGGTCTCGTATTTACATATAACAAGACTTCTCACGTGCAATCTATGTACAAACTCTGAGCTTTAGAGCTGCTTTATTTGATGAAAAACGGCCGGCCCTTTGTTTTAACATTTGGGGCCCTGGGGCCCATAATATTTGACTTATGGGGCTCATGTGCATATGTTGAAATATAATTCTCAAGTGCTATCAGCAGACTCAAGCTGGACATTGTAGCTGCTTTATTTACTGAGTAACGGCCGGCCCTATGTTTTAGCGTTTGAGGCCCTGGGGCCCATATTATGTGACACGTGGGGTTCATGTATACATATAATAATATAATGCTGAAGACCTATTAGTGTACCAAATCTAAACCCTATAGCTACTTTATTTGCTGAGAAACGACGGGCCCTTTGTTTTAACATTTGGGCCTCTGGGGCCCCTAGCCTAAACCATCTGGGGCCAAAATGGGCAAAAGGCACATTTACAACTTAGGGCCCATACATGTGCCACATATGAGCCCTAGTGCCCTTGTAGTTTTTTAGCTAGCCTTGTCAATCTGTTGCCCCTTATTTTAACATTTGGGGCCCTGGGGCCCATAATAATATATGACATGTGGGGCTCATGTATACTTGTATATATAGAGTACCCCTGGATCTATCAGTATACCAACTCAGGACCCTGAGGTTGCTTCATTTAATGAGAAACAGCATGCTTTGTATTTTTACATTTGGGCCTCTGGGGCCCGTGACCTTTGACCTCTGGGGCCAAGATGTGCAAAGGATAAATCTGCAGGGGTAGGGCCCATAAAGTGTACCACATATGGGCCCTGGGGCCCTTGTAGTTTTAGCGCTAGCTCTGTCAATCTGTTGCCCCTTATTTTAACATTTGGGGCCCTGGGGCCCATAATATATGACATATGGGGCTCATGTATACTTGTAGATATAGAGTACCCTGGGGCTATCAGTGTACCAACTCAGGGCCCTGCGGCTGCTTCATTTGATGAGAAACGGCATACTTTGTATTTTTACATTTGGGCCCCTGGGGCCCGTGACCTTTGACCTCTGGGGCCAAGATGGGCAAAGGATAAATCTACGGGGTAGGGCCCATAAGTGTACCACATATGGGCCCTGTGGACTTTGTAGTTTTAGCGCTAGCCTTGACAGAATGTTGTGTTTGATGGAGAAGGAAGAGGAGGAGAAGGAGAAGAAACCATAGAATGGGAATATACCCGTTCATGCTTCGCATGCGGGTATAACTAGAAGGCTATATATTTGTACACAAATACGGCTATACCCGCATGTTATCGGTGTACCCAAACTTACAGTCCTTATTTGCTGCACTCTCGTGCAAATAAAGAACTTGTAAAAAGTCCCCCCCCTCCCAGGGGAGTTGTCTCTCCATAGATTGCCGTTGTCAGTCTCTCTTATTCACAGTGAGGCTATACAATATGATTAGGGGAAAACTATTCCAGAGGGAGTATGTAAATGAAATGGAACAGCCATTTCAGAGGGAGTATGTAAATTAAACGGAACAGCCTATTTTGGGACCATTTCAGAGGGAGTATGTAAATTAAATGGAACAGCCAATGGGTAAGTAATTTAACTGGAACAGCCTTAAGGCTTCACGCTGGTATTTCCAATTATTATATTAATAATTATAATACGGATATGTCTGTTTAGTCCTACGTGTGTGAGGAGGGTATTGGGGTGTTAGTAACAATATAATTCTCAGGTGCTACTGTGTACAAATTCTGAGCCCGGAAGCTGCTTTATTTGATGAGAAACGGCCGGCCCTTTGTTTTAACATTTGGGGCCCTGGGGCCCATAATATTTGACTTATGAGGTCCATGGACATATGTTGAAGTTTAATTCTCTAGTGCTATCAGTAGACTCAAGCTGGGCACTGTAGCTGCTTTATTTACTGAGTAACGGCCGGCCCTATGTTTTAGCGTTTGGGGCCCTGGGGCCCATATAATGTAATATATGGGGCTCACATGTACATTATAACAATGTGATTGTAAGATGCAATATGTGTACTAACTCTGAGCCCTAAAGCTGCTTTATTTACAGAGTAACGGCCGGCCCTATGTTTTAGCGTTTGGGGCCCAGGGGCCCATATTATGTGACATATGGGGTTCATATATACATATGACAATATAATCCTGATGACCTATCTGTGTACCAAATCTGAGCCCTGTAGCTACTTTATTTGCTGAGAAACGGCCGGCCCTTTGTTTTAACCTTTGGGCCCCTGGGGCCTCTAGCCTTGTACATCTGGGGCCAAAATGGGCAAAAGGCACATCTACAATTTAGGGCTTATACATGTGCAACATATGAGCCCTAGTGCCCTTGTAGCTTTCGTGCTAGGCTTGTCAATCTGCTGCCCCTTATTTTTAACATTTGGGCCCCTGGGGCCCATAATATAACATATGGGGCTCATGTATACTTGTATTAATAGAGTACCCCTGGGGCTATCAGTGTGCCAACTCACGGCCCTGAGGTTGCTCCATCTGATGAGAAACGGCATGGTTTGTGTTTTTTACATTTGGGCCCCTGGGGCCCGTGACCTTGACCTCTGGGGCCGGGATGGGCAAAAGGCACTTCTGGGGTAGGGCCCATAAGTGTACCACATATGGGTCCTGGGGCCCTTGCAGTTTTAGCGCTAGCCTTGACAGAATGATGTGTTTGATAGGAGAAGGAGAAGGAGAAGGAGATGGAGAAGAAACCACAGGATGGGAAGATACCCTGCATGCTATTGCATGCGGGTATAAGGAGAAGAAACCACAGGATAACAATATACCCGTCCATGCTTCGCATGCGGGTATAAGGAGAAGAAACCAAACTAGAAGGCTATATATTTGTACACAAATACGGCTATACCCGCATGTTATCGGTGTACCCAAACTTACAGTCCTTATTTGCTGAGGCCTTAAAATAAAGTCCAAGTCACAAGCTTTAATTGAATGTAGGTTGCACTGTCGTAGCACTTAAAATAAATATATTGTAAAAAGTTCCCAGTCCCAGGGGAGTCGTCTCTCTTATTCTCCATAGGGTGCTGTTGTCAGTCTCTCTTACTCACAGTGAGGCTATGCAATATGATTCAGGGGAAACTATTCCAGAGGGAGTATGTAAATTAAATGGAACAGACATTACAGAGGGAGTATGTAAATTAAACGGAACAGCCTTTTTTGGGCCATTTCAGAGGGAGTATGTAAATTAAATGGAACAGCCAATGGGTGTGTAATTTAACTGGAACAGCCTTAACGAATCACGCTGGTATTTCCAATTATATGATATCATACGATCTGTCTGTTTAGTCCTCCGTGTGTGGGGTGGATGGGTGTGTGGGTGTTAGTAGCAATATAATTCTCAGGTGCTATCTCTGTACAAATTCTGAGCCCGGAAGCTGCCTTATTTGATGAGAAACGGCCCGCCCTTTGTTTTAACATTTGGGGCCCTGGGGCCCATAATATTTGACTTATGAGGCCCATGTACATTATTCTGTTGAAGTACAATTTTCATGTGACATGTAGGGGCAAGGCCAATGATGGTTGTGACCAAGTTAGGTCAAAATCGGTACAAGCATGTCAGTGCTAGAGCAAATGTAAAGGTTGACAGAAGAAAGGTAGACGATCTCGTAAGAAACAAAACACAGCTCTCGGCTGTGTAACTAGACTTAGCTGTGGTCTAAGACCACGAACACAGCCGTGTTGTGACCCCTTAATGACCTTTGACCCCAAAATATATAAAACGCCCATAGACATTTGCTAATGTCAATATATGGGTGCACGTGGCACCACTTTGCTATGTTATTTGTGACAGAAGGGCATTTTTCGTCTCAGACCGGAAGTGACCCTTAATGACCTTTGACCCCAAATAAAAAAAATATCACATATGAATTGGGTAACCACAATTCATGTGTGAACATACCGTTACTCTCCTATGTTTTTCTTAGCAAATAAAAATTTTGAAGTTTTTTCGTTTTATACCGGAAGTGACCCCTTAATGACCTTTGACCCCAAATATGTGAGGACCCCATAGACACAAGATAATAACAATGCATGTGTGCAAGTGGTGTCACTGTCCTACGTAATCTGTGAGAGAAGAAGCATTTTGAGTTGAAATCACGTTTTTGCCCCCTATGACCCCTGCGTGACCTTTGACCCCACGAGTTTCATATGACATGTAGGGGCATGGTCAATGATTGTTGTGACCAAGTTAGGTTAAAATCGGTGTAAGCATGTAAGTGCTAGAGCAAATGTAGTGGTCGGCAGAAAGAAGAAGAAGAAAGAAAGAAAGAAAGAAGAAAGAAACTAGACTTAGCTGTGGTCTAAGACCACGAACACAGCCGTGTTGTGGTGACCCCTTAATGACCTTTGACCCCAGAATATATGAAAACGCCCATAGACATTGGCTAATGTCAATGCATGGGTGCACGTGGCACCACTTTGCTATGTTATTTGTGGCAGAAGGGGCATTTTGAAGGTTTTCCGTCTCAGGCCGGAAGTGACCCCTTAATGACCTTTGACCCCAAATAAAAAAATACCACATATGAATTGGGTAAACACAATTTATGTGTGAACATACCGTTACTGTCCTATGTTTTTCTTAGCAAATAAAAATGTTTGAAGGTTTTTCGTTTTATACCGAAAGTGACCCCTTAATGACCTTTGACCCCAAATCTGTGAGGACCCCATAGACACTGGGTAATAACAATGCATGTGTACCAGTGGTGTCATTGTCCTACGTAATTTGTGGGAAGAAGCATTTTAAAGGTATTTCGTTTTATACCGGAAGTGGCCCCTTAATGACCTTTGACCCCAAATAAAAAAATACCACATATGAATTGGGTAAACACAATTCATATGTGAACATACTCGTTACTGTCCTTTGTTTTTCTTAGCAAATAAAAATTTTTGAAGGTTTTTCGTTTTATACCGGAAGTGACCCCTTAATGACCTTTGACCCCAAATCTGTGAGGACCCCATAGACACTGGGTAATAACAATGCACGTGTGCCAGTGGTGTCACTGTCCTACGTAATTTGTGGGAGAAGAAGCATTTTAAAGGTATTTCGTTTTATACCGGAAGTGGCCCCTTAATGACCTTTGACCCTAAATAAAAAAATACCACATATACACAGGGTAACTACAATTTATGTGTGAACATACCGTTATTGTTCTATGTTTTCTTAGCAAATAAAAAAATGTGAAGGTTTTTCGTTTTATACCGGAAATGACCCCTTAATGTCCTTCGACCCCAAATCTGTGAGGTCCCCACAGACACTGGATAATATCAATGCATGTGTGGTGTGCAAGTGGTGTCACTGTCCTACGTAATCTGTGAGAGAAGAAGCATTTTGAGTTGAAATCACGTTTTTGACCCCTATGACCCCTGCGTGACCTATGACCCCACGAGTTTCATATGACATGTAGGGGCATGGTCAATGATAGTTGTGACCAAGTTAAGTTAAAATCAGTGTAAGCATGTAAGTGCTAGAGCAAATGTAGTGGTCGGCAGAAAGAAGAAGAAAGAAGAAGAACTAGACTAAGCTGTGGTCTAACCCACGAACACAGCCGTGTTGTTACCCCTAATGACCTTTGACCCCCAAAATATATGAAAACGGCCATAGACATTGGCTAATGTCAATGCATGGGTGCATGTGGCACCACTTTGCCATGTTACTTGTGGCAGAAGGGGCATTTTGAAGGTTTTTCGTCTCAGACCGGAAGTGACCCCTTAATGACATTTGACCCCAAATAAAAAAATACTACATATGAATTGGGTACCCACAATTCATGTGTGAACATACCGTTACTGTCCTATGTTTTTCTTAGCAAATAAAAAATTTTGACGGTTTTTCGTTTTATACCGGAAGTGACCCCTTAGTGACATTTGACCCCAAATAAAAAAAAATACCACATATGAATTGGGTACCCACAATTCATGTGTGAACATACCGTTACTGTCCTATGTTTTTCTTAGCAAATAAAAATTTTGACGGTTTTTCGTTTTATACCGGAAGTGACCCCTTAATGACATTTGACCCCAAATAAAAAAATACCACATATGAATTGGGTACCCACAATTCATGTGTGAACATACCGTTACTGTCCTATGTTTTTCTTAGCAAATAAAAATTTTGACGGTTTTTCGTCTTATACCGGAAGTGACCCCTTAATGACATTTGACCCCAAATAAAAAAATACCACATATGAATTGGGTACCCACAATTCATGTGTGAACATACCGTTACTGTCCTATGTTTTTCTTAACAAATAAAAAAATTTGAAGGTTTTTCGTTTTATACCGGAAGTGACCCCTTAATGACCTTTGATCCCAAATCTGTGAGGACCCCATAGATACTGGGTAATAACAATGCATGTATGCAAGTGGTGTTACTGTCCTACGTAATTTGTGGGAGAAGAAGCATTTTAAAGGTATTTCGTTTTGTACCGGAAGTGGCCCCTTAATGACCTTTGACCCTAAATAAAAAAATACCACATATACACAGGGTAACTACAATTTATGTGTGAACATATCGTTACTGTCCTATGTTTTTCTTAGCAAATAAAAAAAATTGAAAGTTTTTCGTTTTATACCGGAAGTGACCCCTTAATGACCTTTGACCCCAAATCTGTGAGGACCCCATAGACACTAGGTAATAGCAATGCATGTGTGCAAGTGGGGTCACCGTCATACGTAATCTGTAGGAGAAGAAGCATTTTGAGTTCAAATCACGTTTTTGACCCCTATGACCCCTGCGTGACCTTTGACCCCATGAGTTTCATGTGACATGTAGGGCCATGGACAATGATGGCTGTGACTAAGTTAGGTCAAAATCGGTCCAAGCATGTGAGTGCTAGAGCAAATGTAATGGTCGGCAGAAAGAAGAAGAACGAGATCTGATTGGTTGCGGTCACCTGCGACCGCGAGCACAGCCACCAGGCGGTTTTGTTGATAACCGGAAGTGATCCCTTAATAACCTTTGACCCCGCAAAATATTACATACTGCTCAGGATGTCATAAGGAATATTCCTGGTGAATTCCAGCTTAATCGGAATTTATAAATGGATTTTGATTTTTTTAAATTTATGATTGACCTTTTGACCCCCTTAATGACCTTTGACCTCAATGAAAAAAAAAACCTTATGTACACCGACAAAATGCATTGTTCCCATTTTAATTAAAAAATTCTTAAAGGTATTTAGCTAAAAACAGGAAGTGACCCCTTAATGACCTTTGACCCCCAAAATAAAAAATACCATGCATACATCAGGTAACACTAATTCATGTATGATGATTATATTACTCTGGTCTGTTTACATTTTGAGATAAAAATTTTTTAAACTTTTTTGATAATTTTGATTTTTGACCGGAAGTAACCCCTTAATGACATTTGACCCCAAAACTGTAGGCATCCTAAAGACCCTAGCTAGTAGCGATGCATGTGTGCTAATGACATTTGACCCCAAATAAAAAAATACCACATATGAATTGGGTACCCATAATTCATGTGTGAACATACCGTTACTGTCCTATGTTTTTCTTAGCAAAAAAAAAAAAAATTGAAGGTTTTTCGTTTTATACCGGAAGTGACCCCTTAATGACCTTTGACCCCAAATCTGTGAGGACCCCATAGACACTGGGTAATAACAATGCATGTATGCAAGTGGTGTTACTGTCCTACGTAATTTGTCGGAGAAGAAGCATTTAAAAGGTATTTCGTTTTGTACCGGAAGTGGCCCCTTAATGACCTTTGACACTTAATAAAAAATACCACATATACACAGGGTAATTACAATGTATGTGTGAACATACCGTTACTGTCCTATGTTTTTCTTAGCAAATAAAAATTTTTGAAGGTTTTTCGTTTTATACCGGAAGTGACCCCTTAATGACCTTTGACCCCAAATCTGTGAGGACCCCATAGACACTGGGTAATAACAATGCATGTGTGCAAGTGCTGTCACTGTCCTACGTAATTTGTCGGAGAAGAAGCATTTTAAAGGTATTTCGTTTTATACCGGAAGTGGCCCCTTAATGACCTTTGACCCTAAATAAAAAAATACCACATATACACAGGGTAACTACAATTTATGTGTGAACATACCGTTACTGTCCTATGTTTTTCTTAGCAAATAAAATTTTTTGAAGATTTTTCGTTTTATACCGGAAGTGACCCTTTAATGACCTTTGACCCCAAATCTGTGAGGACCCCATAGACACGGGATAATAACAATTCATGTGTGCAAGTGGTGTCACCGTCCTATGTAATCTGTGAGAGAAGAAGCATTTTGAGTTGAAATCACGTTTTTGACCCCTATGACCCCTGCGTGACCTTTGACCCCACGAGTTTCGTAGGGGCATGGTCAATGATGGTTATGACCAAGTTAGGTCAAAATCGGTGTAAGCATGTAAGTGCTAGAGCAAATGAAGTGGTCGGCAGAAAGAAGAAAGAAAGAAGAAAGAAGAAAGAACTAACGTCACGGCTGTGTAATAACCTGTAAGAAAAAAGACACAGCCGTGACGAACGTCACGGCTGTGTAGCTACTGGGAAACAGGAGTCTAGCCGCCGCTCGGCTAGACTAAAGAAAGAAAGAAGAAAGAACATGTAAGAAAAAAGACACAGCCGTGACTAACGTCACGGCTGTGTAATTAGCTGTGGTCTAAGACCACGAACACAGCCGTGTTTTGACGCCTTAATGACCTCAAAATATATAAAACGCCCATAGACATTAGCTAATGTCAATTAATGGGTGCAAGTGGCACCACTTTGCTATGTTATTTGTGGCAGAAAGGGGCATTTTGAAGGTTTTTCGTCTCAGACCGGAAGTGACCCCTTAATGTCCTTTGACCCCAGATGAAAAAATACCACATGTACAATAGGTAAACACAATTCACGTGTGAATATACCATCACCCTCCAATGTTTTTCTTAGCAAATAAAAAATTTTGAAGGTTTTTCGTTTTATACCGGAAGTGACCCCTTAATGACCGTTGATTCCAAATTTGTGAGGACCCCATAGACACTGGGTAATAGCAATGCACGTGTGCAAGTGGCGTCACTGTCATACGTAATTAGTGGGAGAAGAAGCATTTTAAAGGAATTTCGTTTTATACCGGAAGTAGCCCCTTAATGACCTTTGACCCTAAATAAAAAAATACCACATATGCACAGAGTAACTACAATTTATTTGTAAACATACCGTTACTGTCCTATGTTTTTCTTAGCAAATAAACATTTTTGAAGGTTTTTCGTTTTATACCGGAAGTGACCCCTTAATGACCTTTGACCCCAAATCTGTGAGGACCCCATAGACACTGGATAATAACAATGCATGTGTGCAAGTGGTGTCACTCTCCTACGTAATCTGTGAGAGAAGAAGCATTTTGAGTTGAAATCACGTTTTTGACCCCTATGACCCCTGCTTGACCTTTGACCCCACGAGTTTCATATGACATGTAGGGGCATGGTCAATGATGGTTGTGACCAAGTTAGGTCAAAATCGGTACAAGCATGTAAGTGCTAGAGCAAATGTAGTGGTCGGCAGAAAGAAGAAAGAAGAAAGAAAGAAGAACTAGACTAAGCTGTGGTCTAACCCACGAACACAGCCGTGTTGTTACCCCTAATGACCTTTGACCCCAAAATATATGAAAACGGATATAGACATTGGCTAATGTCTATGCATGGGTGCATGTGGCACCACTTTGCTATGTTACTTGTGGCAGAAGGGGCATTTTGAAGGTTTTTCGTCTCAGACCGGAAGTGACCCCTTAATGACATTTGACCCCAAATAAAAAAATACCACATATGAATTGGGTACCCATAATTCATGTGTGAACATACCGTTACTGTCCTATGTTTTTCTTAGCAAATAAAAAACATTGAAGGTTTTTCGTTTTATACCGGAAGTGACCCCTTAATGACCTTTGACCCCAAATCTGTGAGGACCCCATAGACACTGGGTAATAACAATGCATGTATGCAAGTGGTGTTACTGTCCTACGTAATTTGTGGGAGAAGAAGCATTTTAAAGGTATTTCGTTTTGTACCGGAAGTGGCCCCTTAATGACCTTTGACCCTTAATAAAAAATACCACATATACACAGGGTAACCACAATTTATGTGTGAACATACCGTTACTGTCCTATGTTTTTCTTAGCAAATAAAATTTTGACGGTTTTAGTTTTATACCGGAAGTGACCCCTTAATGACCTTTGACCCCAAATCTGTGAGGACCCCATAGACACTGGATAATAACAATGCATGTATGCAAGTGGTGTTACTGTCCGACGTAATTTGTGGGAGAAGAAGCATTTTAAAGGTATTTCGTTTTGTACCGAAGTGGCCCTTAATGACCTTTTGACCCTAAATAAAAAAATACCACATATACACAGGGTAATTACAATTTATGTGTGAACATACCGTTACTGTCCTATGTTTTTCTTAGCAAATAAAAATGTTTGAATGTTTTTCGTTTTATACCGGAAGTGACCCCTTAATGACCTTTGACCCCAAATCTGTGAGGACCCCATAGACACTGGGTAATAGTAATGCATGTGTGCAAGTGGGTTCACCGTCATACGTAATCTGTAGGAGAAGAAGCATTTTTAGTTGAAATCACCTTTTTGACCCCTATGACCCCAGCGTGACCTTTGACCCCACGAATTTCATGTGACATGTAGGGGCATGGTCAATGATGATTGTGACCAAGTTAGGTCCAAATCGGTGTAAGCATGTGAGTGCTAGAGCAAATGTAGTGGTCGGCAGAAAGAAGAAGAAAGAAAGAAGAAAGAAAGAAGAAAGAAAGAAGAAAGAACCTGTAAGAAAAAAGACACAGCCGTGACTAACGTCACGGCTGTGTAAAGAAGAAAGAATAAGCTGTGGTCTAACCCACGAACACAGCCGTGTTGTTACCCCTTATGACCTTTGACCCCAAAATATATGAAAACGGCCATAGATATTGGCTAATGTCAATGCATGGGTGCATGTGGCACCACTTTGCTATGTTACTTGTGGCAGAAGGGGCATTTTGAAGGTTTTTCGTCTCAGACCGGAAGTGACCCCTTAATGACATTTGACCCCAAATAAAAAAATACCACATATGAATTGGGTACCCACAATTCATGTGTGAACATACCGTTACTGTCCTATGTTTTTCTTAGCAAATAAAAAATGTTGACGGTTTTTCGTTTTATACCGGAAGTGACCCCTTAATGACCTTTGACCCCAAATCTGTGAGGACCCCATAGACACTGGGTAATAACAATGCATGTATGCAAGTGGTGTTACTGTCCTACGTAATTTGTGGGAGAAGAAGCATTTTAAAGGTATTTCGTTTTGTACCGGAAGTGGCCCCTTAATGACCTTTGACCCTAATAAAAAAAATACCACATATACACAGGGTAACTACAATTTATGTGTGAACATACCGTTACTGTCCTATGTTTTTCTTAGCAAATACAAAAATTTGACGATTTTTCGTTTTATACCGGAAGTGACCCCTTAATGACCTTTGACCCCAAATCTGTGAGGACCCCATAGACACTGGGTAATAGCAATGCATGTGTGCAAGTGGGGTCACCGTCATACGTAATCTGTGAGAGAAGAAGCATTTTGAGTTGAAATCACGTTTTTGACCCCTATGACCCCTGCGTGACCTTTGACCCCACAAGTTTCATATGACATGTAGGGGCATGATCAATGATGGTTGTGACCAAGTTAGGTCAAAATCGGTGTAAGCATGTAAGTGCTAGAGCAAATGTAGTGGTCGGCAGAAAGAAGAAAGAAGAAGAAAGAACCTGTAAGAAAAAAGACACAGCCGTGACTAACGTCACGGCTGTGTAACTAGACTTAGCTGTGGTCTATTACCACGAACACAGCCGTGTTGATACCCCTTAATGACCTTTGACCCCAAAATATATGAAAACCCCATAGACATTGGCTAATGTCAATGTATGCGTGCACGTGGCATTACTTTGCCATGTTACTTGTGGCAGAAG
This sequence comes from Amphiura filiformis, assembly GCF_039555335.1. NCBI lineage: Eukaryota > Metazoa > Echinodermata > Ophiuroidea > Amphilepidida > Amphiuridae > Amphiura > Amphiura filiformis. The sequence goes on along the minus strand of NC_092631.1, from coordinate 43,772,228 downwards.
GGGAATTTTGAAGGTTTTCGTCTCAGACCGGAAGTGACTCCTTAATGACGTTTGACCCCAAATAAAAAAATACCAACTATGAATTGGGTAACCACAATTCATGTGTGAACATACCGTTACTGTCCTATGTTTTTCTTAGCAAATAAAATTTTTGAAGGTTTTTCGTTTTATACCGGAAGTGACCCCTTAATGACCTTTGACCCCAAATCTGTGTACACCCCATAGACACTGGGTAATTATAATGCTTGTGTGTACGTGGCCTCACTGTCCTACATAATCTGTGGAAGAAGATGCATTTTAAAGGTATTTCCTTTTATACCGGAAGTGACCCCTTAATGAGCTTTGACCCCAAATAAAAAAAAATACCACATATACATTGGGTGACTGCAGATCATGTGTGAACATACCGTTACTGTCCCATGTTTTACTTAGCTAATAAAATTTTTTGAAGGTTTTTCGTTTTATACCGGAAGTGACCCCTTAATGACCTTTGATTCCAAATTGGTGAGGACCCCAGAGACACTGGGTAATAACAATGCATGTGTGCAAGTGGCGTCACTGTCATACGTAATTTGTGGGAGAAGAAGCATTTTAAAGGAATTTCGTTTTATACCGGAAGTAGCCCCTTAATGACCTTTGACCCCAAATAAAAAAATACCACATATGCACAGAGTAACTACAATTTATTTGTAAACATACCATTACTGTCCTATGTTTTTCTTAGCAAATAAAACATTTTGAAGGTTTTTCGTTTTATACCGGAAGTGACCCCTTAATGACCTTTGACCCCAAATCTGTGAGGACCCCATAGACACTGGATAATAACAATGCATGTGTGCAAGCTGTATCTAGTTATGGTTTCACTAAAAATTTTTACTATAGTTATTTATTTATTTATTTATTTATTTATTTATTTATTTATTTATTTATTTATTTATTTATTTATTTATTTATTTATTTATTTATTTATTTAAATAAAATGCAATAATTATTTAATTTGTATAATTATAATTCAATTAATTTATTTGTATTTGGAGACCAATTTAGTTTTGTATTTTAGTTTGAAGTTCTTTAGAGTAGTAGCATCTTTTAGATCAGGGGTAAGGGATTTCCAAAGTTTAGGCCCAGTATATTTCATTGAAAATTTGATGATGTCAGAACTGGGTTTGGCTGGCCTAAATTGGTTGGCTATCCGTGTATTGTAACCATGAATTTCATTAAATTTAAGAAAGAAGTTATGAAATGAATTTGGAAGATTATTTTGCTCATAACAGTACATAAAAAGTGCAATTTGAAGTTTATTTATGTCAAAAATATTTAATGTATTTAATTTATAAAAGGAATTTTTAGTGTGAGAGGAGTAATCTGCATTGGTACAAACACGGATAGCTCTTTTTTGAAGTCTGAATAAAAGATCAAGTTTAGTTGATTTATAGTAGGTCCAAGGGCAGTGGTCATGGTTAAGAGTTTGAGGAGAATTTGCCCAAGCAATGTTGCTGTAAGAAATGTAAGGGAGCACAAGGGTGTTATAGAGTGAAAAGAGAATGTTGGGGGGGAGTGTGACGAAGCCTTTTTAAAATGCCAATGCTTTTGGAAATTTGGGTTGTGATTTTGGTGACATGATCATTCCAATTGAGTTTCTTGTCAATGACAACCCCAATAAATTAGGTGCTGTCAACAGGAAGGATAATTTCATTATCGATCTTAATATTATTTGAATGAAGGACCCGGTTCTTTTTCTGGGTTGTAAAATGGTTAAAATTTGTTTTGCTGACATTGAGGGAGAGTTTATTAGATTTGAACCAGGAAGAAACACGAGCTAGCTCAGTGTTGAAGACATTGATAAGAGTATCCAAGTGAGAGTGAGAGAGAAACATATTTGTGTCATCAGCAAAGAGTACAAAAGAAAGAGATTTAGATAAGTTAGGGATGTCGTTGACATAAAGAAGAAAGTGTAGAGGACCAAGTATAGAACCTTGAGGAACACATTGACATTCTCGGACGTGATGATATTTCTCTACCATCAACATTAAGAGTGGCCACTCCATTCTCATTTAACGGAATTGACATGTGTCCAGAATCTTTTACCTGCTGATGGAGTAACATTTACATCGCTTGATTTTTTACTTGGTGGTTCATTAAGCAAGGACATAGTTTTTGGAACTTTTGCCAGTGTGCGTTCGTCTTATACTTTTGATACAGTTTGTATACACGATGTTTTTTGCGTATCAATCTTTTATTTTCGGGAGTCATTCAAGGGACGTCCCGTGATGCCACTTGCACACATGCATTGTTAGTACCCAGTGCCTATGGAGTCCTCACAGATTATGGTCCAAAGGTCATTAAGGGGTCACTTCCGGTATAAAACGAAATACCTTTAAAATGCTTCTGCTCCCACAAATTACGTAGGACAGTGACGCCACTTGCATTTATGCATTGTTATTACGCAGTGTCTATGGGGTGCGCACAGATTATTCTTTCTTTCTTACACAGCCGTTGACTACGGCTGTGTCTTTTTTCGTACAGGCTGTGTTCGTGGTCTTAGACCACAGATATGTACATGTATAGTTCTTTTTTCGAAATGCTTCTTCTCCTACATGTTACATCATACAATGACGTCACTTGCACCTATGCATCGGCCATATTCAGTGTCTATAGGATGTTCACAAATTTAGGGTCAAAGGTCATTAAGGGGAAATTTCCGGTATAAAACCAAATATCTTCAAAATGCTTCTTCTGCCACAAATTACATAGTACGATGATGTCACTTACACATATGCATCGGCTATATCCAGTGCGTATAGATTGTTCACATAATTTAGGTCAAGGGTCATTAAGGGGCCATTTCCGGTTAAAATCTTCAAAAATTAAATTCATATCTGTTACATGTAACATAGTACGCTGATGCCACTTGCACAGAAATGATCCTTTTAAAATCCTAAACATACTAAAAATATGGTCCGTTCATAGTACCACCACATTTGCGATTACAACATACATTACACATACTAAAAACATTGCATACACTGTTAAGCTACAAATTAAATATATAAACAGGTGACAAGCTCACCAGAGGCAAGTTTGCAGTACGAGTAGTTTGCAGTACGATGCGGTGCGCTGTCTCAAAGCAATGCATCGCAAATGTGGTGGTAGTATGAACGGACCATTAGTCAGGTACCGCCTGAGCAAACTAAAAAATAGCACAAATAGCGCGAGCGTACACAAACGAAACTTCGCGCGATGTCGCCAGGTCTGAACGCTGTTCCGGCGTCAGCAGAATTCGAGTACGCTTAGAGGGCACAGGCAAGGAAAATTCCAATCTGTTTACTTATTAATCTCAGCCTTTTTCGAACAAAACGAATATCTGGCCACAAGATAAGTGCAGCGAAGGATGAACTGAAAGATGTAGTTTTTAAAGTCTCTTTGTACAGCGCCTTGATCTCTTTGATAAGGCGCTTCATAAATGCTGTCTAATAATAATAATAATAATACTGTAAAAATGCCGTACTGCGCAGGTCAGCAACCAATTACGCCGCACCGTTGCCCTGACGTCAGACGCAACTAGACTTTTTAAACGGTATTCAATCACAGATGTTGAATGGTACCACATGCAGTGGTCCAACTAAGGTGGACAGGCGCCACCTTTAGGGGTTCCAAATTGACCAATTCAGCATCGGTTCTGCGCCCCTCCAAGCGATGAAAGTCAACATTTTCGCACAACATCAATTGCAAGAACATTTTAAGACCGATATTCAACTTCTAGTAACCAACATTAATTAGTGGTAAGTCTTATTTATGTTTCAAGAATTGTGTGTGTGTGTGGGGGGGGATTATGTATCATGGGTGCCACAACCCCTAGTTACGCCACTGCCCATACGGTGTACCATCTCCGCCAATTCCCCTTTTTTAATTCCCCTTTTTTTTTAATTCCCCTTTTTTTTATCTAATTCCCCGATTTTTTTTTAATTCCCCATTTTTTTATTTGATTCCCCGATTTTTTTAAATTCCTTTTTTTAATTTCCCCCTTTTTTAATTTCCCCTTTTTTTAATTTCCCCTTTTTTTAATTTCCCCTTTTTTATTTCCCCTTTTTTAATTTCCCCCTTTTTTTGCATCCCCCGTTTTCCCCCAATAGTATAGTAGGCCTACTTGATAACATGCTAAAAAGAAAAACACGGAACCAGCGTTCATAGCCTTTATTGCAGTCCAATATGGTGTGAGTAATCTGTACATTGTATATCGGATAAGTATCGAATGTAATAAGAACAGCGTGGCAAATATTGACCCATGACACCACATGCATGACATGTAAATTACACTGCATGTAAATATTATGAATGCTGCATGCGCTGGCTGTGACTGACATGATGAACACGTGCATGACAATGGCGACCAACGTTGATTTCGAGGGTATTGCTCGCGGGATTTGCTTGAAACACCCATACGATTTTGCTTTGAATTGATATTAATTTTTTTAAATAATACCGGTACTTTATTGTTTTTATACTTACTTTCACCAAGTTTAAGCCAAATCAGATGAAGTTTAAAATGTAGCTCCTGGATGACCTTTGACCTCGGATGACCTCAATTTTAAGTTTTACGTGTTCCGCTCATATCAAGGATTCCACCCACCAAGTTTGAGCCCAATCGGACAAAGCTTGAAATTTGACCCCCTCCGTAATGACCTTTGACCTTGGTTGACCTCGATTTTATTTCGCGCATTATATTCCCCTTGTATCAAGGATGCCACTCGCTAAATTTGGGCCCGATCGGACAAAGTTTAATTTTTGATGAATATGCATTTTTTTTGCGAAATAATTTCCCTTTTTAATTTCTCCTTTTTTAATTTCCCTTTTTTTTAATTTCCCCGATATTTTTTTTTGTGCGTATAATGTTGCAGCTAGTGGATTCAAGTTAGTATACCGCGGGAAGCATTAGCCTTAGTCAAGGCTTCGTCCGTACTACACAGCTGTCCAACATGGATAGCGCTCGCATAGCTTTCTATTTTTTTATATCTTGGCCTATAGTCAGTATAGTGAAGACAAACAATTTAATCCAAACCTAGTAAAACAATCCGAATCCAATAGAGTGATCACGAGGCTTAAATTAAAGAAGGCCTAATTTGAATTAGATAATAATTATTAATAATATATTAAATATTTAGACCCTTCCACTGTATAAGTCTTTATTCGGCCTATAGCTAAAGCCACGATTTCTCCGTGTTCATGGTGTTACAAAATCTAAAATCCGTGTTGCAAATTTGACGATTCCGTGATTTTCCGTGTCCACTGTAACGCACTAGGCCTATGGCCAGAATCTTGGATCGTAGGCCTAAAATTAATAATTAATGCTAGAATTGATTGTTTAATGGTTGATTACTGCTAAATAATCACTTTTCTTTGTTTTATTTTGCAAAACAACACACAAGTTAGACATTTTATACAGTTTTTCACTATTTGGAGGCATTTTCAAATTTCCTTGAGCAAACCCCGACATAAGATAAGTTTTTAACATCTTTTTAAACATAGTTACATTTTTAGCAGTTCCAAAATATATGCAGTTCATTCCATAGACGTGTAGCTGCAATTCCAAATGACTCATGTGCTCTTATTTTGTTTCTTGAAGAAGTTGCATGTTTCCAGATCGAAGAGTACGAGTGGGAACATAATTTGAAAGAAGTTCAGATAAATATGACGGAGCAATGGGCCTATCATTATTACATTTATATACAATCAATATAAGTTAAACAACAATTCATTGGACGACAGGAAGCCAATGCAGTTCCTTACCAGTGTGTTATTAGTTTGTGAGAAAATGCAAAAATAGTCCCTTTAACTGGCAATTTTAATGGCAATTTTTAAACATTTGGCATGTGCAAAGGAGGGGGGCGAAGATTTTTTAGGCAGGCCGAGAAGGGAAGCAATCAATTTTTTTTGGCACGCCTTGGGAAAATTACACCCCCCCCCCCCCTTCACGGGCCGAGATAAAACCACTGCGATTTATATGGTCAATTCCAGCCAAAGCGGGACAAAATTCTCTCTGGAGGCCATTTTGAAAACGTTTTCCTTTTCAATTCTAGACTTATCAAATGAGACGATCATATCTAGTGAATCATCAGGTGGAAGTGCCATCGTTTCCTGATATAGTCATTTATGGCATATTCACTTAACATTTTTCAGAACGATCCTTTTATTTTTGATACGCGGGTAACAAAATTATTAGCCAAATTGACTTAATGGCCTCTAGAGTCCACAAACTTTGGTGGAATTCAATCGTTTTACATATGATGAGAGATCATGCAAACGTTTTTCTAACGGTAATAATTTCATTTTGATTCAAGGATATTCAATGTCATATATGGTGCTTTATCTTTGAATTCGTGGGTAACGCCAATTCATTTAAGCCATCATAACTTGTTCCCTGGTATGACTTAAGAGGAAAAAGATTTGAATTACTAACATTTATTTATAGTTAACATCCAAAGTATGAAGAAATCATGACATGTGTTTTGTTATATTAAAGTAATTTGCATGTTATTCGTCTTGCACTTTCCCACGGTATGGCGTGGTACATTAACCTCATAGATCGTGTGCAACCGATCACCACCATGTGGTCTATGCGATCATGTTGTACTGATACCACGGATCATCGATGTTGCAAAAACTAGCGATATAATTTTGTTGAGCGATTTAAAACATCTGTTTACGGCTAATGTATTTATCCACCAAACGACATTGACAACGTAAAGGAAACATCAAGTTTAAAAAGCCCCACCACCTCTGCTCACTTTTTGAAACTTGATCCCATGTTTTGTTATCATATTATCAACTTAAAACATTTCCAGAAGTGTTATGTATCTTTAATGTACCGATGCGATATTAATTTGTAAGCATTCTGGAACGACCAGAGAGGTTATTATCTTGTTCTTTCATGGTAAGTAAATTATGGGGTTTTTTTTATATATATTAATTTCATGATTAATGATTGTATTAAACGAATAACAAGTAGGCATGTAATGGGAGTGACGCTATTCCCAGCAAACACAAAACGTTTTCGACATCACTCGCAAAAGGTTATAAAAGGTTGTCAGAAAACGTTTAAATGTCGGGTTATATAAAGGGTATATTAAGAGTATAAAACGTTTTCATAACCTTAAAAAACATTTTTGATAATCTCAGCAAACAAAATGTTTTACAGAAAACGTTTAAATGTCGGGTTATATAAAGGGTATAAAAACGTTTTAATAACATTCCAAGAACATTCTTGAAAACTTGATACAAAACATTCTAAACAGAATGTTATTTTAGGGTTGAAAAAAGATTTTGCGAAAAATGTTTGCCCAAAATATTTTCAATAACGTTTTAAAAACGTTTTCATGACCTTTATATAACCCGACATTTAAATGTTATTAAAAGGTTTTGAAAAAAACATTTTAAGAACATTTCTGTGTTTGCTGGGTTCAAATATTTTAGCATAATGTTATTTAAGTATTGACACAATGTTTGGCAGAAATGTTTGCAAAAATAGTTTACAATAACATTTTTGAAAACATTTAAAAATATTGTTGTAGTGTGTTTTTATACAAAACGTTTTAAAACGTTATCATGACCTTTATATAACACGACATTTTAATGTTATTAAAACGTTTTTACGTAAACCAAAAGCCAAAATATAACTTATTTAAAACGTTTTTAAAACGTTTTTGTGTTTGCTGGGTTGTTAAGGCGCGTGAAAGTCGATTCCGAGTTTATCGTCCCCCGCCCGAGTCACTTTTTGGAGACCAAAAATACCCGCGTCAAATTTTCAAAAATGCCAAAATAATTCATTATTTTCAAAGTATCAGAGTTGTCACCAGTTTTAGCAATTGGAAACATATATTTTTGTTTGTTAAAGATATATTCATAACTTGGAAGCAAAAGCAGGCTCTTTTCTAACTTTTCTAGTCCTTACCCATATAAAAAACATGTTTATAAATCGCATGTATGAGCTTGGCCTTAAATCAACACGCATTTTGTGAGGATCGTTTCCATCACTTTGCTAAATTCAGAATTGCTTATGTATTCTATTGAATTGTCTGTTTCTTTTGTATTCTATTGAAAAGTTAGGAAGTGTGTGAGGATAGTTTTCATCACTTTGCTAAATTTAGCATTTCTTATGTATTCTATTGAATTGTCTATTTCTTTTGTATTGCATTGAAAAGTTAGGAAATTTGTGAGGATCGTTTTCATCACTTTGCTAAATGTTTTATTTCTTATGTATTATATTGAATTGTCTATTTCTTTTGTATTCTATTGAAAAGTTAGGAAATTTGTGAGGATCGTTTTCATCACTTTGCTAAATTCAGAATTTCTTATGTATTCTATTGAATTGTCTATTTCTTTTGTATTCTATTGAAAAGTTAGGAAATTTGTGAGGATCGTTTTCATCTCTTTGCTAAATTCAGAATTTATTATGTATTCTATTGAATTGTCTATTTCTTATGTATTCTATTGAATTGTCTATTTCTTATGTATTCTATTGAATTGTCTATTTCTTATGTATTCTATTGAATTGTCTATTTCTTTTGTATTCTATTGAAAAGTTAGGACATTTGTGAGGATCGTTTTCATCACGTATCTAAATTCAGAATTTCTTACGTATTCTATTGAATTGTCTATTTCTTTTGTATTCCATTGAAAAGTTAGGACATTTGTGAGGATCGTTTCCATCACTTTGCTAAATTCAGAATTGCTTATGTATTCTATTGAATTGTCTATTTCTTTTGTATTCTATTGAAAAGTTAGGAAATGTATGAGGATAGTTTTCATCACTTTGCTAAATTCAGCATTTCTTATGTATTCTATTGAATTGTCTATTTCTTTTGTATTCCATTGAAAAGTTAGGACATTTGTGAGGATCGTTTTCATCACTTTGCTAAATTCAGAATTTCGTATGTATTCTATTGAATAGTCTATTTCTTTTATATTCCATTGAAAAGTTAGGAAATTTGTGAGGATCGTTTTCATCACTTTGCTAAATTCAGAATTGCTTATATATTCTATTGAATTGTCTATTTCTTTTGTATTCCATTGAAAAGTTAGGACATTTGTGAGGATCGTTTTCATCACTTTGCTAAATTCAGAATTTCGTATGTATTCTATTGAATAGTCTATTTCTTTTATATTCCATTGAAAAGTTAGGAAATTTGTGAGGATCGTTTTCATCACTTTGCTAAATTCAGAATTGCTTATGTATTCTATTGAATTGTCTATATCTTTTGTATTCTATTTAAAAGTTAGGAAATTTGTGAGGATCATTTTCATCACTTTGCTAAATTCAGAATTTCTTATGTATTCTATTGAATTGTCTATTTCTTTTGTATTCCATTGAAAAGTTAGGAAATTTGTGAGGATCGTTTTCATCGCTTTGCTAAATTCAGAATGTCTTATGTATTCTATTGAATTGTCTATTTCTTTTGTATTCCATTGAAAAGTTAGGAAATTTGTGAGGATCGTTTTCATCACTTTGCTAAATTCAGAATTTCTTATGTATTCTATTGAATTGTCTATTTCTTATGTATTCTATTGAATTGTCTATTTCTTTTGTATTCTATTGAAAAGTTAGGACATTTGTGAGGATCGTTTTCATCACTTATCTAAATTCAGAATTTCTTACGTATTCTATTGAATTGTCTATTTCTTTTGTATTCTATTGAATTGTCTATTTCTAATGTATTCTATTGAATTGTCTATTTCTTTTGTATTCTATTGAAAAGTTAGGACATTTGTGAGGATCGTTTCCATCACTTTGCTAAATTCAGAATTGCTTATGTATTCTATTGAATTGTCTATTTCTTTTGTATTCTATTGAAAAGTTAGGAAATTTGTGAGGATCGTTTTCATCACTTTGCTAAAATCAGAATGTCTTATGTATTCTATTGAATTGTCTATTTCTTTTGTTTTCCATTGAAAAGTTAGGAAATTTGTGAGGATCGTTTTCATCACTTTGCTAAATTCAGAATTTCTTATGTATTCTATTGAATTGTCTATTTCTTTTGTATTCCATTGAAAAGTTAGGAAATTTGTGAGGATCGTTTTCATCACTTTGCTAAATTCAGAATTTATTATGTATTCTATTGAATTGTCTATTTCTTATGTATTCTATTGAATTGTCTATTTCTTATGTATTCTATTGAATTGTCTATTTCTTATGTATTCTATTGAATTGTCTATTTCTTTTGTATTCTATTGAAAAGTTAGGACATTTGTGAGGATCGTTTTCATCACTTATCTAAATTCAGAATGTCTTACGTATTCTATTGAATTGTCTATTTCTTTTGTATTCCATTGAAAAGTTAGGAAATTTGTGAGGATCGTTTCCATCACTTTGCTAAATTCAGAATTGCTTATGTATTCTATTGAATTGTCTATTTCTTTTGTATTCTATTGAATTGTCTATTTCTAATGTATTCTATTGAATTGTGTATTTCTTTTGTATTCTATTGAAAAGTTAGGACATTTGTGAGGATCGTTTTCATCACTTATCTAAATTCAGAATTTCTTACGTATTCTATTGAATTGTCTATTTCTTTTGTATTCCATTGAAAAGTTAGGACATTTGTGAGGATCGTTTCCATCACTTTGCTAAATTCAGAATTGCTTATGTATTCTATTGAATTGTCTATTTCTTTTGTATTCTATTGAATTGTCTATTTCTAATGTATTCTATTGAATTGTCTATTTCTTTTGTTTTCCATTGAAAAGTTAGGAAATTTGTGAGGATCGTTTTCATCACTTTGCTAAATTCAGAATTTCTTATGTATTCTATTGAATTGTCTATTTCTTTTGTATTCCATTGAAAAGTTAGGAAATTTGTGAGGATCGTTTTCATCACTTTGCTAAATTCAGAATTTATTATGTATTCTATTGAATTGTCTATTTCTTATGTATTCTATTGAATTGTCTATTTCTTATGTATTCTATTGCATTGTCTATTTCTTATGTGTTCTATTGAATTGTCTATTTCTTTTGTATTCTATTGAAAAGTTAGGACATTTGTGAGGATCGTTTCCATCACTTTGCTAAATTCAGAATTGCTTATGTATTCTATTGAATTGTCTATTTCTTTTGTATTCTATTGAATTGTCTATTTCTAATGTATTCTATTGAATTGTCTATTTCTTTTGTTTTCCATTGAAAAGTTAGGAAATTTGTGAGGATCGTTTTCATCACTTTGCTAAATTCAGAATTTCTTATGTATTCTATTGAATTGTCTATTTCTTTTGTATTCCATTGAAAAGTTAGGAAATTTGTGAGGATCGTTTTCATCACTTTGCTAAATTCAGCATTTCTTATGTATTCTATTGAATTGTCTATATCTTTTTTTATATTCCATTGAAAAGTTAGGACATTTGTGAGGATCGTTTTCATCACTTTGCTAAATTCAGAATTTCGTATGTATTCTATTGAATTGTCTATTTCTTTTATATTCCATTGAAAAGTTAGGAAATGTGTGAGGATCGTTTTCATCACTTTGCTAAATTCAGAATTGCTTATATATTCTATTGAATTGTCTATATCTTTTGTATTCTATTGAAAAGTTAGGAAATTTGTAAGGATCGTTTTCATCACTTTGCTAAATTCAGAATTTCTTATGTATTCTATTGAATTGTCTATTTCTTTTGTATTCCATTGAAAAGTTAGGAAATTTGTGAGGATCGTTTTCATCACTTTGCTAAATTCAGAATTTATTATGTATTCTATTGAATTGTCTATTTCTTATGTATTCTATTGAATTGTCTATTTCTTATGTATTCTATTGAATTGTCTATTTCTTATGTATTCTATTGAATTGTCTATTTCTTATATATTCTATTGAATTGTCTATTTCTTTTGTATTCTATTGAAAAGTTAGGACATTTGTGAGGATCGTTTTCATCACTTATCTAAATTCAGAATGTCTTACGTATTCTATTGAATTGTCTATTTCTTTTGTATTCATTTGAAAAGTTAGGAAATTTGTGGGGATCGTTTCCATCACTTTGCTAAATTCAGAATTGCTTATGTATTCTATTGAATTGTCTGTTTCTTTTGTATTCTATTGAAAAGTTAGGAAGTGTGTGAGGATAGTTTTCATCACTTTGCTAAATTTAGCATTTCTTTTGTATTCTATTGAATTGTCTATTTCTTTTGTATTGCATTGAAAAGTTAGGAAATTTGTGAGGATCGTTTTCATCACTTTGCTAAATTCAGAATTTATTATGTATTCTATTGAATTGTCTATTTCTTATGTATTCTATTGAATTGTCTATTTCTTATGTATTCTATTGCATTGTCTATTTCTTATGTGTTCTATTGAATTGTCTATTTCTTTTGTATTCTATTGAAAAGTTAGGACATTTGTGAGGATCGTTTCCATCACTTTGCTAAATTCAGAATTGCTTATGTATTCTATTGAATTGTCTATTTCTTTTGTATTCTATTGAATTGTCTATTTCTAATGTATTCTATTGAATTGTCTATTTCTTTTGTTTTCCATTGAAAAGTTAGGAAATTTGTGAGGATCGTTTTCATCACTTTGCTAAATTCAGAATTTCTTATGTATTCTATTGAATTGTCTATTTCTTTTGTATTCCATTGAAAAGTTAGGAAATTTGTGAGGATCGTTTTCATCACTTTGCTAAATTCAGCATTTCTTATGTATTCTATTGAATTGTCTATATCTTTTTTATATTCCATTGAAAAGTTAGGACATTTGTGAGGATCGTTTTCATCACTTTGCTAAATTCAGAATTTCGTATGTATTCTATTGAATTGTCTATTTCTTTTATATTCCATTGAAAAGTTAGGAAATGTGTGAGGATCGTTTTCATCACTTTGCTAAATTCAGAATTGCTTATGTATTCTATTGAATTGTCTATATCTTTTGTATTCTATTGAAAAGTTAGGAAATTTGTAAGGATCGTTTTCATCACTTTGCTAAATTCAGAATTTCTTATGTATTCTATTGAATTGTCTATTTCTTTTGTATTCCATTGAAAAGTTAGGAAATTTGTGAGGATCGTTTTCATCACTTTGCTAAATTCAGAATTTATTATGTATTCTATTGAATTGTCTATTTCTTATGTATTCTATTGAATTGTCTATTTCTTATGTATTCTATTGAATTGTCTATTTCTTATGTATTCTATTGAATTGTCTATTTCTTATATATTCTATTGAATTGTCTATTTCTTTTGTATTCTATTGAAAAGTTAGGACATTTGTGAGGATCGTTTTCATCACTTATCTAAATTCAGAATGTCTTACGTATTCTATTGAATTGTCTATTTCTTTTGTATTCATTTGAAAAGTTAGGAAATTTGTGGGGATCGTTTCCATCACTTTGCTAAATTCAGAATTGCTTATGTATTCTATTGAATTGTCTGTTTCTTTTGTATTCTATTGAAAAGTTAGGAAGTGTGTGAGGATAGTTTTCATCACTTTGCTAAATTTAGCATTTCTTTTGTATTCTATTGAATTGTCTATTTCTTTTGTATTGCATTGAAAAGTTAGGAAATTTGTGAGGATCGTTTTCATCACTTTGCTAAATGTTTTATTTCTTATGTATTCTATTGAATTGTCTATTTCTTTTGTATTCTATTGAAAAGTTAGGACATTTGTGAGGATCGTTTTCATCACTTTGCTAAATTCAGAATTTCTTATGTATTTTATTGAATTGTCTATTTCATTTGTATTCATTGAAAAGTTAGGAAATTTGTGAGGATCGTTTTCATGACTTTGCTAAATTCAGAATTTCTTATGTATTCTATGTATTCGACTCGCTAAGAGCCGCAAAACAAGAACGCCGGCGTCGCGAGCGCAAGTGCTTGCAAACTGATCTCACCGTTCATAAAGAGTTGCATGTAGAGCAATGTGAAGAATACAAACTTCTCCTTGAAAGATCAAAAACAGAATATCACAGCAACCAAGTTACAGAGGCTAATCAGCTTGACCCATTCCGTGTGGTTGACAAATTATCTACACCAAAGTCAACTTGTAATTTTCCCGACCATGAAGACGCAAAAGACTTATAGGCTAGGATAGATATCCCTTTTTTTAGGTGAAGGTTAAACAAACTGCAATACAAATTTTTTCACTGCAGTGCATATCAGTGAGGTCCCCTAAATGGCTACCTAAAAGTCCAAAAATATCCACGTAGTGGAAGTGTGCCTAATTTGCATAAATCCAATATGGCCGCTATTTCGACAATTTCCCCCGAGATTTCTTATCGTAGGTCGATGTTGCGGCACTTAAAAGCACAAAGTACACATTTATATGGGTAAACTATTAACATTATAATCAACATAATCTACATCATCATCATCATCACCATTACATCAGTAACATCATCATTAACATCATCATCATCATCATCACTACATCATTAACATCAACATTATCATCATTTACATCAACATCATTATCATCATCATCATCATCATTATCATCATCGTGAAGGAGATGTATACGTTTTGTTTGAAAAATATATATACATGTACACATGAAAAATAAGTTCAAATGTTCAGTACAAAAACGTAGCATTCAATTTTTTTATTCATAGGCAAAAGCAAATTAAAACAAAACAAATGAAAAAAATGCCGGGAATTAAAGATGGTGTCAATGATGTAATGATGATGATAATGATGATGATGATGATGATAATGATGTTGATGTAAATGATGTTAATGATGTAGTGATGATGATGATGATGTTAATGATGATGTTACTGATGTAATGGTGATGATGATGATGTAGATTATGTTGATTATAATATAACGGTATGGTTGTTGCTAATGAAATTTCCCACATTTTGGTACCAATGACGACACACTTCGGACAATATTTGAGCATTTTTATGGTAATTAGCTAATTTGCATATAACTCAAAACAGAAGCGTCCAATGAAAAAATAAATCGCAGTTTCACGGGCATAGATAAGGAGAAGCCGAAGACTAAACACAACAAATACAATATCTATGCCCCGTTGCACGGGCATAGACAACTAAACAGAATTAATACAATATCTATGCCCCGTTGCACGGGCATAGATAAGAAAGAGAAGCCGAAGACTAAACACTACAAATACAATAGCTATGCCCCGTTGCACGGGCATAGATAAGAATAAATACCATAAGCAGTGCAGAATATCTATATGCCCCGTTACACGGGCACAGATAAGAAGGCGATGAATGAGAAGATTAAACAGAGCAAATACAATATATATGCCCCGTTGCACGGGCATATATAACTATTCGCAAACAATACAGTATCTATGCCCCGTTGCACGTGCATAGATAACTAAACGCAACAGATACAATATTAATATTTATGCCCGTGCAACGGGCCCACCGCTGAGATGCAATAGTCCAGCCGTTGCTCGTTGCTCGGCGGGACTAAAAAAAGAAGAACCTGTAAGAAAAAAAAAAAAACACAGCGTGATTCACGTCACGGCTTTTTAATGAAACAAACGGTATTTGCAAGCTAGGAGTGTTCCCTTGATGTTGATGTAAGCATCATGTCACAAAAGTATTTTCTAATTGCCAAAGATGGCGCTTTCCACTTACACATTTTTCGAGACAAGCTGCATATGTAAAATTCATCAAAGCAACTCATCGGCTGTATTCCGAATAATCAACTTTGCGAGAAAATCTGGTTTAAAGAAATGCCAATATAAATTCGAGTTGTGTAATTCAGACATTCATTAAATGTTGTAATTGATGTGGAATTTCTGCATTAAACTAAATAGATTATATCAGTTCGGGGGTACTCGTAATTCACGAACGTCTCTGATGTCAAAGACGGGTCAGTGATTTCATAAACGGGGTCCCTGGTATCACATACGTCGAGCATACATACGAAGCTGAGTGTATTATAATTTAAAGCTTTCCTATCTACCTGTGCAAAAACTATACCTATCTGTGCAAATTCTGACAAATGGTCCCAGAACACATTTATATTGCAATAGTCAAAATCAAATGTTTTGAAGTAAAACAAAACTAGACTTAGCTGTGGTCTAAGACCACGAACACAGCCGTGTTGTGACCCCTTAATGACCTTTGACCCCAAAATATATGAATGCCCCATAGACATTGGCTAATGTCAATGCACATTTGCATGTTGCATCACTATGCAAAGTTATTTGTGGCAGAAGGGGCATTTTGAAGGTTTTTCGTCTCAGACCGGAAGTGACCCCTTGATGACCTTTGACCCAAAATAAAAAAAAATACCACATATACACTGGGTATCCACAATTCATATATGAACATACCGTTACTGTCCTTTGTTTTCTTAGCTAATAAAAATATTTGAATGTATTTCCTTTTATACCGGAAGTGACCCCTTAATGACCTTTGACCCCAAATCTATGTACACCCCATACACACTGGGTAACACCAATGCATGTGTGCAAGTGGCGTCACTGTCCTACGTAATTTGTGGAAGAAGATGCATTGAATAAGTATTTCGTTTTATACCGGAAGTGACCCCTTAATGACATTTGACCCCAAATTAAAAAATACCACATATACACTGGGTAACCACAATTCATATATGAACATACCGTTACTGTCCTTTGTTTTTCTTAGCTAATACAAATATTTGAATGTATTTCTTTTTAAACCGGAAGTAACCCCTTAATGACCTTTGACCCCAAATCTGTGTACACCCCATACACACTGGGTAACACCAATGCATGTGTGCAAGTGGCGTCACTGTCCTACGTAGTTTGTGGAAGAAGATGCATTTAATAAGTATTTCGTTTTATACCGGAAGTGACCCCTTAATGACATTTGACCCCAAATTAAAAAATACCACATATACACTGGGCAACCACAATTTATGTGTGCATATACCGTTACTGTCCAACGTTTTTCTTAGCTAATAAAAAATTTTGAAGATATTTCGTTTTATACCGGAAGTGACCCCTTAATGACCTTTGACCACAAATATGTGTACACCCCATAGACACTAGGTAATTACAATACATGTGTGCAAGTGGCATCACTGTCCTACGTAATTTGTGGGAGAAGATGCATTTTAAAGGTTATTTCGTTTTATACCGGAAGTGACCCCTTAATGACCTTTGACCCCATATAAAAAAATCTCACATATACACTAGGTAACTGCAACTCATATGTGAACATACCGTTACTGCCCTATATTTGGTTTAGCTAATAACATTTTTGAAGGTATTTCGTTTTATACCGGAAGTGACCCCTTAATGACCTTTGACCTGTAAAATCTGTGTACACCACATAGACACTGGGTAATAGCAATGTATGTGTGCTAGTGGCGTTACTGTCATACGTAAGTTGTGGGAGAAGATGCATTTTTAGTTGAAATAACGTTTTTGACCCCTATGACCTTTGCGTGACCTTTGACCCCACAAGTTTCATGTGACATGTAGGGGCATGATCAATGATTAGTGTGACCAAGTTAGGTCAAAATCGATGTAAGCATGTGAGTGCTAGAGCAAATGTAATGGTTGACAGAAAGAAAGAAAGAAAGAAAGAACGAGATATGATTGCGTTCGCCTGCGACCGCGAGGATGCACAGCCAGCAGTGACAAATGAGTTATGACCCCGAATCTGTGAGAACCGGAAGTGATCCCTTAATTACCTTTGACCCCGCAAAAATATTACATAGTGCTTAGGATGTCATAAGGAATATTCCTGGTGAATTTCAGCTTAATCGGAACTTATACATGGATTTTAATTTTTTTAAATTTATGATTGACCTTTTGACCCCTTTAATGACCTTTGACTTCAATGAAAAAAACCCCACATGTACACCAACAAAATGCATTGTTTCAATTTTAATTAAAAAATCCTACTTTGTTTATTTGTTGAGATAAAAATTATTAAAGTTATTTAGCTAAAAACAGGAAGTGACCCCTTAATGTCCTTTGACCCCCAAAATAAAAATACCATGCATACATCTGGTAACACTGATTCACGTATGATGATTATATTACTCTGGTCTGTTTACATTTTGAGATAAAAATTTTAAAAACTTTTTTGATAATTTTGGTTTTTGACCGGAAGTAACCCCTTAATGATCTTTGACCCCAAAACTGTAGGCATCCTAAAGACCCTAGCTAGTAGCAATGCATATGTGCTAATGGCGACTCTCTGCTATGTAATTTGTAAAGACAGTGATTTTTTGAATATTTTTTACAAAAGTGACCCCTTAATGACCTTTGATCCCAATTCTGTGTGTAACTTTTAGACACTGGCTATTGGTGATGCATGTGTGCAAGTGACATTACGGTGCTATGTAATATGTGGAAGGAGAAGCATTTTTAGTGAAAATCACGGTTTTGGCCACTGACCGGAAGTGGATGACATTTGATCGGAAGTTGATCATGTGACATCTGTGGCACCACCCAATAGTCCTAGTGACCAACTATTATCAACATGGCTGAAAGCATGTGGCTGCGATGGCTGATTATGATGTTGACAAAAAGAAAGAAGAACTAGACTTAGCTGTGGTCTAAGACCACGAACACAGCCGTGTTGTGGCCCCTTAAATGACCTTTGACCCCAAAATATATGAAAACGCCAATAGACATTGGCTAATGTCAATGCATGGGTGCACGTGGCACCACTTTGCTATGTTACTTGTGGCAGAAGGGGCATTTTGAAGGGTTTTCGTCTCAGACCGGAAGTAACTCCTTAATGACATTTGACCCCAAACAAAAAAATACCACATATGAATTGGGTAACAACAATTCATGTGTGTACATACCGTCACTGTCCTATGTTTTTCTTAGCAAATAAAAAAAATTGAAGGTTTTTCGTTTTATACCGGAAGTGACCCCTTAATGACCTTTGACCCCAAATCTGTGTACACCCCATAGATACTGGGTAATAACAATGCATGTTCGCAAGAGGCGTCACTGTCATACATAATCTGTGGAAGAAGATGCATTTTAAAGGTATTTATTTTTATACCGGAAGTGACCCCTTAATGAGCTTTGACCCCAAATAAAAAATACCACATATACATTGGGTGACTGCAGATCATATGTGAACATAGCGTTACTGTGCTATGTTTTACTTAGCTTATAAACAATTTTGAAGGTTTTTCGTTTTATACCGGAAATGACCCCGTAATGACCTTTGACCCCAAATCTGTGTACACCACCTAGACACTGGGTAATAACAATGCATGTGTGCAAGGGGTCACTGTCCAACGTAAGTTGTGGGAGAAGATGCATTTTTAGTTGAAATCACGTTTTTGAACCCTGTGACGCCTACATGACCTTTGACCCCACATGTTTCATGTGACATGTAGGGGCACGGTAAATGATCATTGTGACCAAGTTAGGTCAAAATCGATGTAAGCATGTGAGTGCTAGAGCAAATGTAATGGTTGACAGAAGAAAGAAGAAGAAGAAAGAACTAGACTTAGCTGTGGTCTAAGACCACGAACACAGCCGTGTTGTTACCCCTTAATGACCTTTGACCACAAAATATATGAAAACCCCATAGACATTGGCTAATGTCAATGTATGTGTGTACGTGGCATCACTTTGCCATGTTATTTGTGGCAGAAGGGCATTTTGAAAGTTTTTGTCTCAAACCGGAAATGACCCTTAATGACCTATGACCCCAAATAAAAAAATACCATATATACATTGGGAAAACACAATTCATGTGTGAAAATACCATCACTCTCCTATGTTTTTCTTAGCTAATAAAATTTTTTGAAAGTATTTCGATTTATACCGGAAGTGACCCCTTAATGACCTTTGACCCCAAATCTGTGTACACCACATTGACACTGGGTAATAACAATACATGTGTGCAAGTGGTGTCACTGTCCTACGTAATTTGTGGGAGAAGATGCATTTTAAAGGAATTTCGTTTTATACCGGAAGTGACCCCTTAATGACCTTTGACCCCAAATAAAAAATACCACATATACATTGGATAACTGCAACTCATATGTGAACATACCGTTATTGTCCTATGTTTTCCTTCGATAATAAATTTTTTTGAAGGTATTCCGTTTTATACCGGAAGTGAGCCCTTAATGACCTTTGACCCCAAATCTGTGTACACCTTATAGACACTGGGTAATTACAATGCATGTGTGCAAGTGGCGTCACTGTTCTACGTAATTTGTAGGAGAAGATGCATTTTGAGTCGAAATCACGTTTTTGACCCTATGACCCCTGCGTGATCTTTGACCCCACAAGTTTCATGTGACATGTAGGGGCACGGTCAATAATCATTGTAACCAAGTTAGGTCAAAATCGATGTAAGCATGTGAGTGCTAGAGCAAATGTAATGGTTGACAGAAAGAAGAAAGAAGAAAGAAGAAAGAAGAAAGAAAGAAAGAAGAACCTGTAAGAAAAAAGACACAGCCGTGACTAACGTCACGGCTGTGTAACTAGACTTAGCTGTGGTCTAAGACCACGAACACAGCCGTGTTGTGACCTCTTAATGACCTTTGACCCCAAAATATATGAAAACCCCATAGGCATTGGCTAACGTCAATGTATGCGTGCACGTGGCATTATTTTGCCATGTTATTTGTGGCAGAAGGGGCATTTTGAAAGTTTTTCGTCTCAGACCGGAAGTGGCCCCTTAATGACCTTTGACCCCAAATCTGTGTACACCCCATAAACACTGGGTAATAACAATGCATGTGTGTAAGTGGCATCACTGTCCTGAGTAATTTGTGGGAGAAGATGCATTTTAAAGGTATTTCGTTTTATACCGGAAATGACCCCTTAATGACCTTTGACCCCAAATAAAAAAATATAATATATACATTGGTTAAACACAATTCATGTGTGAACATACCATTACTCTCCTATGTTTTTCTTAGCTAATAAATGTTTTTGAAGATATTTTAATTTATACCGGAAGTGGCCCCTTAATGACCTTTGACCCCAAATCTGTGTACACCCCATAGACACTGGGTAATAACAATGCATGTGTGCAAGTGGCATCTCTGTCCCATATAATTTGTGGAAGAAGATGCATTTTAAATGTATTTCATTTTATACCGGAAGTGACCCCTTAATGAGCTTTGACCCCAATTAAAAAAAATACCACATATACATTGGGTAACTGCAGATCATATGTAAACATACCGTTACTGCGCTATGTTTTACTTAGCTAATAAAAATTTGTGAAGGTTTTTCGTTTTATACCGGAAGTGACCTCTTAATGACCTTTGACCCCAAATCTGTGTACCCAATATAGACACTAGTTAATAACAATTCATGTGTGCAAGTGGTGTCACTGTCGTACGTAATCTGTAGGAGAAGATGCATTTTTAGTTGAAATCACGTTTTTGACCCCTTATGACCCCTGCGTAACGTTTGACCCCACAAGTTTCATGTGACGTGTAGGGGCACGGTCAATGATCATTGTGACCAAGTTAGGTCAAAATCAATGTAAGCATGTGAGTGCTAGAGCAAATGTAATGGTTGACAGAAAGAAGAAAGAAGAAAGAAAGAAAGAACCTGTAAGAAAAAAGACACAGCCGTGACTAACGTAACGGCTGTGTAACTAGACTTAGCTGTGGTCTACGACCACGAACACAGCCGTGTTGTGACCCCTTAATGACCTTTGACCCCAAAATATATGAAATCCCCATAGACATTGGCTAATGTCAATGTATGTGTGCACGTGGCATAACTTTGCCATGTTATTTTTGGCAGAAGGGGCATTTTGAAGGTTTTTTGTCTCAGACCGGAAGTGACCCCTTAATGACCTTTTACCCCAAATAAAAAATACCACGTATACACTGAGTAATATCAATTCATGTGTGAATGTACCGTCTCTGTGCTATATTTTTCTTGGCTGATAAAGTTTTTTGAAGTTATTTCGTTTTATACCGGAAGTGACCCCTTAATGACCTTTGACCCCAAATATGTGTACACCCCATAGACACTGGGTAATACCAATGCATGTGTGCAAGTGGTATCACTGTCCTACGTAATTTGTCGGAGAAGATGCATTTTAAAGGTATTTCGTTTTATACCGGAAATGACCCCTTAATGACCTTTGACCCCAAATAAAAAAATACCATATATACATTGGATAAACATAATTGATGTGTGAACATGCCATCACTCTCCTATGCTTTTCTTAGCTAATAACATTTTTTGAAGATATTTCGATTTATACCAGAAGTGACCCCTTAATGACCTTTGACCCCAAATTTGTGTACACCCCATAGACACTGGATAATAACAATGCATGTGTGCAAGTGGCATCACTGTCCTACGTAATTTGTGGGAGAAGATGCATTTTAACGGTATTTCGTTATATACCGGAAGTGACCCCCTTAATGACATTTGACCCCAAATAAAAAAAATACCACATATACATTGGGTAACTGCAACTCATATGTGAACATAACGTTACTGTCCTATGTTTTCCTTAGCTAATACATTTTTTTAAGGTATTCCGTTTTATACCGGAAGTGACCCCTTAATGACCTTTGACCCCAAATCTGTGTACACCCTATAGACATTGGGTAATTACAATGCATGTGTGCAAGTGGCATCACTGTCCTACGTTATATTTAGGAGAAAATGCATTTTGAGTTGAAATCGCGTCTTTGACCCCTATGATCACTGCGTGACCTTTGACCCCCCGAATTTCATGTGACATATAGGGGCACGGTCAATGATCATTGTGACCAAGTTAGGTTAAAATCGACATAAGCATGTGAGTGCTAGAGCAAATGTAATGGTTGACAGAAGAAAGAAGAAGAACTAGACTAAGCTGTGGTCTAAGACCACGAACACAGCCGTGATGTGACCCCTTAATGACCTTTGACTCCAAAATATCAGAACATTCCACAGACATTGGTTAATCTCAATGCACGTGTGTACGTGGCATCACTCTGTTATGTTACTTGTGGCAGAAGGGGCATTTTGAAGGTTTTTCGTCTCAGACCGGAAATGACCCCTAATGACATTTGACCCCAAATAAAAAGATACCACATATGAATTGGGTAAACACAATTCATGTGTGAACATATCGTTAATGTCCTATGTTTTTCTTAGCAAATAAAAAAAAATTGAAGGTTTTTCGTTTTATACCGGAAGTGACCCCTTAATGACCTTTGACCCCAAATCTGTGTACACCCCATAGACACTGGGTAATAACAATCCATGTGTGCAAGTGGCGTCACTGTCCTACAGAATCTGTGGAAGAAGATGCATTTTAAAGGTATTTCGTTTTATACCGGAAGTGACCTCTTAATGAGATTTGACCCCAAATAAAAAAATACCACATATACATTGGGTGACTGCAGATCATGTGTGAACATACCGTTACTGTCCCTTGTTTTACTTAGATAATAAAATTTTCTGAAGGTATTTCGTTTTATACCGGAAGTGACCCCTTAATGACCTTTGACCCAAAATCTGTGTACACCCCATAGACACTGGGTAATAGCAATGTATGTGTGCAAGTGGTGTCTCTGTCCCACATAATTTGTGGAAGAAGATGCATTTTAAAGGTATTTCTGTTTAATACCGGAAGTGACCCCTTAATGAGCTTTGACCCCGAATAAAAAAAATACCACATATACATTGGATGACTGCAGATCATATGTGAACATACCGTTACTGTGCTATGTTTTACTTAGCTAATAAAAATGTTTGAAGGTTTTTCGTTTTATACCGGAAGTGACCCCTTAATGACCTTTGACCCCAAATATGTGTACACCACATAGACACTGGGTAATAACAATGCATGTGTGCAAGTGGGGTCACTGTCCAACGTAAGTTGTGGGAGAAGATGCATTTTTAGTTGAAATCACGTGTTTGACCCCTGTGACCCCTGCATGACCTTTGACCCCACAAGTTTCATGTGACATGAAGGGGCACGGTCAATGATCATTGTGACCAAGTAAGGTCAAAATCGATGTAAGCATGTGAGTGCTAGAGCAAATGTAATGGTTGACAGAAGAAAGAAGAAGAAGAAAGAAAGAACTAGACTTAGCTGTGGTCTAAGACCACGAACACAGCCGTGTTGTGACCCCTTAATCACCTTTGACCCCCAAATATATGAAAACCCGATAGACATTGGCTAATGTCAATGCACGTGTCCACGTGGCATCACTTTGCTATGCTTTTTGTGGCATAAGGGGTATTTTGAAGGTATATCGTTTTATACCGGAAGTGACCCCTTACTGACCTTTGACCAGAAATGTGTGTATACCATATAGACACTGTGTTATAACAATGCATGCGTGCAAGTGGCGTCACTGTTCTACGTAATTTGTGGAAGAAGAAGCATTTTAAAGGTATTTCGTTTTATTCGGAAGTGACCCTTAATGACCTTTGACCCCAAATAAAATAATACCACATATAAACTGGGTAACCACAATTCATGTGTGAACATACCGTTACTGTCGTATGTTTTTCTTAGCAAATACAAATTTTTGAAGGTTTTTCGTTTTATACCGGAAGTGACCCTTAATGACCTTTGACCCCAAATCTGTGTACACCCCATAGACACTGGGTAATAACAATGCATGTGTGCAAGTGGCGTCACTGTCCTACAGAATCTGTGGAAGAAGATGCATTTTAAAGGTATTTCGTTTTATAGCGGAATTGACCCTTAATGAAATTTGACCTCAAATAAAAAAATACTACATATACATTGGGTGACTGCAGATCATGTGTGAACATACCGTTACTTTCCCATGTTTTACTTACCTAATAAAAATTTTTGAAGGTATTTCGTTTTATACCGGAAGTGACCCCTTAATGACCTTTGACCCCGAATCTGTGTACACCTTATAGACACTAGGTAATAACAATGCATGTGTGCAAGTGGCGTCTCTGTCCCACATAATTTGTGGAAGAAGATGCATTTTAAAGGTATTTCGTTTTATACCGGAAGTGACCCCTTAATGAGCTTTGACTCCAAATAAAAAAATACCACATATACATTGGGTGACTGCTGATCATATGTGAACAAACCGTTACTGTGCTATGTTTTACTTAGCTAATAAAAATGTTTGAAGGTTTTTCGTTTTATACCGGAAGTGACCCCTTAATGACCTTTGACCCCAAATCTGTGTACACCACATAGACATTGGGTAATAATAATGCATGTGTACTAGTGGCGTCGCTGTCCTACGTAAGTTGTGGGAGAAGATGCATTTTTAGTTGAAATCACGTTTTTGACCCCTGTGACCCTTGCGTGACCTTTGACCCCACAAGTTTCATGTGACATGTAGGGGCACAGTCAATGATCATTATGACCAAGTTAGGTCAAAATCGATGTAAGCATGTGAGTGCTAGAGCAAATGTAAAGGTTGACAGAAAGAAAGAAAGAACCTGTAAGAAAAAAGACACAGCCGTGACTAACGTCACGGCTGTGTAAAGAAAGAAAGAACCTGTAAGAAAAAAGACACAGCCGTGACTAACGTCACGGCTGTGTAAGAAGAAGAAAGAAAGAAAGAACCTGTAAGAAAAAAGACGCAGCCGTGACTAACGTCACGGCTGTGTAAAGAAAGAACCTGTAAGAACGCGGTAAAAACAATGCACAGCGCCGATGGCTGCTGTGCAAAGATGAACCTGTAAGAAAAAAAGACACAGCCGTGACTAACGTCACGGCTGTGTAAAAATAATGATTCATTAATTGAATAGTAAAATTAGCAGACACTCAAATGGGGCTAACTATTACCCTGATAAGGGCTACTCAAAAAATTATTCCCACTGCGCTGGCACGTTCACCAAATTTTTGATACTAGGGAGTATGTGATTTATGAGACGTCTTTGAAATAAGATATTGTATTATGTGACATGACACTTCAAGAGTACTTGATATCAGAGACGTCCGTGAATTATGAGTGCCTCGAACTGATATGGAAAGTTCGGGGCGGAGTATATGAGTATAAGGACCGCGCATCACTTGATATAGCAGGTGGTATTTATTGTTTACGTGTAAACTGTACGTTTTTATTACATAATACAAGTCAGGTGCAAATTAATGACTATTAAAAAGTATAACTAAATGATTCATTTCCACGCTTGGCTTAATTGAGCATCGAGAGCTAAGACCCATCAGTTTTACCGGAGTTATCTACATGTCAATGGTGATCGGATGTTGGAGGTAAGTGTTTGTAGGCATAGGGATCAGATTTTATTATTAATCATGACGAACGCATTCCGTTGAACTCAACATTATACGGATGTTTATTAACATTAAAGTGATCGATAGTAAATGGTCATAAAGATTTTATACAATTAGTCACAGTAAAAGTAAAGTATACGTAGGCCTATGCTATTGAATGGAACAAACCTTGCATAATCATTATAAGTATAATGGCTCACTTCAATACTGAAGAATTCTGATTTTGGAATCTAGGCCTACAGTTTATTGATCGCGATAGCCCGAGTGAAAAATACTATGCCATAGTCAGTACGACGGCAACTTCGTGACCTCTTTTGTTCGACAGAAAATGTATACGGGTTGGTGAACACGAGTTACGTAACACAATGTTGAAATTTTAGCCGGCAAACACGTTTTATCAAAATAGCTCCAGAAATGGAAGACACGGGTCGTATATTGCTCCATTTATGTACCCTGACCACAGATAAGATATCAAACATTTGTGTAAAACAACAAATAACTTGTAAAAGTTAAATTAAATGGAAAATAAAGAAGCTTGAACATGTCCAAAGTAGCTGGGAAAATGAGAAAAATTGCATGTCACGAACACAAAAATGTTCATATCATCAAGCAAGAAAAAGCGCCGGAATCAAAAATGGGTGTCATGTTATAGAATAACTAAAGTTAGCTTGCCTGAAAATTTCGTGAATTTTGGTTGGGGTATATTCTTAGTCGTAAGTTTATCTTTGTGCGTGACTACTCTTACGCGATATATTGTCAATTGTCAATTGTCCATTGTTGGTTATTTACCTTGAAAATAATACTCCCAATGTTCAAACAATTTTAAAGTCAGCATAAAGGTTTGTGTTACATTATTTGGACGGTGTTAATTCATTACAGAAATATAATACACGAGTGAGCCATGAGTGGGAATAACATTGCTATTATTACCGTATCTATCAAATCACTGGTATGGCTTTGTGGTAAATACCGGGGGTTAGGCCTCATATTTGGAAGTTCGGTCTTGGTTCGAACCCCGCTAGCACCTCTCTTTGATTTTTGATTTTATTTTAACTCATCTTTTTTTAAATCCCAGTTTTCATAATTTTATTAAAGCCATAATATATGATTTCGGCCAAATTTGAAGTTTTGTTATTCCAAATATTGTAACAATATTTATAATATTAATAAATAACTGTCAGGAAGGTTTTCACATTACATTTGAAGCAGAAGTAGCGAGATATTATGAAAGAAAACACCTAATATCTTGACCGCCTAACTATGGTGTTCTATGGGGGATTAAATAAGACATCAAAGTTAGTTGCTCTACCTAGAAAACGAACTTGGCTGCTTCCAATTTAGGTGTAATCTGAGATGTAAGTTGGGCATTGTGTAAAAATGACAAATATGCCAAAATATTACACTCTTGTTCCGGCAGTTAACAGTCGCCAAGTATAAGAAGAAAAGTTTAAGATTTTTAAACAATTAATGTTCAAAGGCGTGATTTTGCGCTTAATCTGCACAGTTTAACGTATGTTAACAGACTGTTAAACTCGAGCGTATAAAGGTGGTTATTTTTTGTTACGTTAAAAGGCGTTAAACTGTGTAATGTTTAGTGGAATTGTACTTTACCTGTTTAACGATACATCTCGCGCCACGGAATTTTAACCAATTATTGTTTAAAATGACAAAAGCAAATGGCGGCCAAGAGTGAATGCTGGTCGTGCTGCTTATGGTATCATGAAACTTCGTTCAAATAGGTAGGTTTGAGTCAATCAGGTTGCACCAAACTCGAGATTCGTTTGATAAGTTATGCATAGACATCATTGAGACATAAAGGATGGATATTGATGCGTTCATTTGCTAGATTTAACAACGTCATTGGGATTGACATTCTAGCGATACTGTACTGTACTGTTCTACGTACACGGTACATGTATATCACCAATGTGTGTACCACGATGTTCAGTTTTGGGCACGCACAATAGCTTACAATGTAGACGAGATGCATTGAAGTATCGGTATGCTGGATACCGTATCGAGTGTGTGAATTTATTAGCGTTGATGTACTGTATTTTAGCATTGTATCGTAATGCATGCGAGAGAGAAAGGCTTACTAGATTTTAATTTTTTACTCGGATACATTGCCCGGATACATAGCGGGTTGAACTGATCAAATAAAAAAAATACTTTATGCATGAAATTGTATTTTTGAACGAATCTCACAGTTGACCAAGATATGGTGACTTCAAATCTATCATGGATTATGATTCAGTATAAAATTTTAAAAAAAAAGAAAGAAAGAAAGAAAGTCCCAATCATAATTAAATCCAATACAACCATTGATTAAGCAGTTGTATTTCTTAAACAATCCTTAGATAAAATAGAACATATAAATCATTATCTGTTTAGAGTTATTAAGCAAATATTGATTAAAATACCTTAAACAACCTAGTTGGTTAAGCACTTAAACTTGAAGCTAGTTAAAGTGCTATATGCATTTATTGGTTAAAAGTTTTAACCAACTATTGATTTGAGCCTTAAACAACAAGAAAATTAAGGGCCCTTAACCAATATTTCGACCAGAGGACCACGTAACTAACACGAGTTTAAGATTGATTAAGATTGTTTAAGACTTTTTTAATTGGCGAAATAAGAGTGTAGGTTTGAAATTCGTGCATCTTGTGATTTAATAATTTATATCATGCATAAAGCTCATAAAATATGTTGCCGATAGGGGAGGGGTCTAGTCCAATTAAAAAATCGTGAAAATCTGTTTTGACCTTCCTTTTTTTGATAGGCCTATATATAATCTTGAACTTTTAAAAAATACTTAAGTTTGACATGCTTTATTTGAAATGATTTCATATTGAAAGCTACTGAACTTAAATGGAATTTTTTTAAAAGATATCAAATCGAATGTATGATTAGGCCTAAATATGAAATACTTAGCAACAAGAAATAAATCATGAAAAAAGTGGGCCTTCAAGCTGACATTCATTATGTTTATATTATTAAAGACAAAAGGGAGAGAAAAAAAGAAAGAAAAACGAACTGAAAAATTCTAAGAATAACATGGGAATCGAACTCTCAACCTTTCGCACTGCATACCGTCGCTCTGTCCACTAAGCCATCGCATCTTGTTCTTGCAAAGGGTATAATTTTGCTATCTTATTTCTCGTTCAACATGTTCAAGTTTCTCACTCAGCAACATCTTTTCAAAACTGCTTGTACTTCAGTTAAATGAGATGATACTACCTTCTTTGACGACTACAATATTTTGTTACACAATAGAGTATTTTGCATTAATAAAATATATAACAATAGACGTTTTTAATTGCTATATTGATCAATATAACATGTATATAGACAGCGCCGGCTGGGATCCATTTCGTGAAGCATCGTGACACTTGCAACGTGCGCGTACGACACGAGGACTCAAAGAACGCAACTTTTCAACCTACGACTACACTCTTAGAAATATTTGTTCGAACACTTTTAAGGCCTTATTGGAAATGGTCCCCCTTCTACCCCTGTACAATGTTGGCATGTCCAATATGCTCATCTTTACCATATCTTCTCCCAACATTGTTTGGTGGGGAAAGGGGAGTGGGCATGCTTAAGATGAACATTGAGACAACACTATTATAGTTCTTAGTTTCCAGTGACTCATATAGCGTGCGCTCTATGCTAAGAAGAACATGGGAATTACAGTGGGTGTTCGAACACATTTTTCCGGGATTGTCTACAAAATTGCTTAGCAAAATCATCTGATTTTAGTTTTTGGACAATAACTCTGCAGTTACGCCATCGATCTTAATGCAATTTGGCACACATGTCAGAAACATGATTTGCTATCATCTCACAAAATATGGAGGAAATCAATGAATATTTGGATAGCGGTCAGTTACCGTAGATTTAATATAGCGTTTTGTACACACAAATATAGGCCTTAATGGTTTATGTGCTATGTTAATTGCGCATATGTACATAATGATATAATACATTAAGAGGAGGGATTAAAATTTTATTTTCAGCTAAAAATAAAAATGAACATTACTCGTAAATTCAATGTTATTTATTTAAATTTCACACAGTACCACTGTATGATAAATTGGGGGGGATCGAGAACGAGGGAGGGAGAGAGCGAATGAAAGGAAGGAGAGATACGCACCGGATACCCACATTTATTGTTTTAAAAATGGTTTATAATAAAAACATTACTTGACCAACATTTAAGAAAATCAGCCTAATGTGTGAAATTGTGTTCATTAAACATTTTAAATACACCATGGTTAGGATGGTCAAATGGTGAATCATAACGATTTACACACATAGACAAGCACGCAATTCTAACGATTCACCATATAATAGAAAAGTAAATCCTATTCTTCTTTATGTTTTGTGGTCAACCGTGCATACTGTGTGTTTTCAATGGGGAGATGAGCAACGATTCACCTTTACCATGAATAGGGTTTCACACTTTCAGTGTACATAATTATACCCACAGAAGAGACAACGCAAATCATGTTTTTAATGAACTTTGCCCATGTGAGATTGCATATAGGCCTAATAAAGGTCATTATCTATCATGCTCATAATGATCAGTGTTTGTTTAATCGGAAAACAGCATTTTTGAAGCGTCTATATTTTCTTTTATTCCAATCAAATATAATGACAATCATGAAATAACCCTGAACTTGCATACCAATCATTGAATATGTCAGTAAAAATTGAGTTATGTGTCTTATACATTGCGCATGTGTGTCTGTTAATGTGCAATTGGTCTTGAACTTGAAAAATATTGACCTGCAAGTGACATTTGCACTTTTTGTTACTTTTTATTCTTCCTTCTTTTTTAATTCATGGTTTTCTTTTTAGTGTGATTGTTCGTTTATCTTCTTTTATTTCTATTTTGTATTTTCTTTGCTATTTTGTTTTGGTTTCCTTTCTTTTTTTCTTTTTTTTTTTCTCTTGGGGGGGGGTCTTTAATTATTTCTTTTTCTTTTTCTTTGTCTTTGCTTGAATTCTTTGAGGTATACTTTCGTGGGGTCGGGAATTACTGGTTTGGAAGGAGAAGTTTGGCAAAGCAATGTACATAGGTTGGTAGAGTTCGTTGCATTATTTTGCTATCTACTGCAGATAACAATGATAAATTTGCATCCCACGTCCGTGTGATGATTGCTTGACGGTGCCCTTAGTGGCATAGCAAATATAAAAGATGGTGAATGATTTTCCAAAAAGATTGTCAACTTTTTAACTATCCAAATTGCTATGTTTTAAAATGTTTGGGGCTATGTATAAGGTATTCTACGTAATATTCGACTTAACTTAGTCAAAAATTGATGAAAATATATGTTTAAAGTGACCGATCCCTGAAATATTTGTGAATGTAATGTAATATGTGTTATTCCCTATGTTTCTTAGTATATATAAACTAACATGTCTAAGTTTTATTTCAATCGCTCTACTGGTTCTAAAGTTGTGAACCCTAATGTGAAGTAGCAAACACTGATTTTGGAATTCCTCAGACATGTCTACAAAATTGCTTAGTAAAATCATCTGATTTTAGTTTTTGGACAATAACTCTGCAGTTACGCCATCGATCTTAATGCAATTTGGCACACATGTCAGAAACATGATTTGCTATCATCTCACAAAATATGGAGGAAATCAATGAATATTTGGATAGCGGTCAGTTACCGTAGATTTAATATAGCGTTTTGTACACACAAATATAGGCCTTAATGGTTTATGTGCTATGTTAATTGCGCATATGTACATAATGATATAATACATTAAGAGGAGGGATTAAAATTTTATTTTCAGCTAAAAATAAAATGAACATTACTCGTAAATTCAATGTTATTTATTTAAATTTCACACAGTACCACTGTATGATAAATTGGGGGGGCATCGAGAACGAGGGAGGGAGAGAGCGAATGAAAGGAAGGAGAGATACGCACCGGATACCCACATTTATTGTTTTAAAAATGGTTTATAATAAAAACATTACTTGACCAACATTTAAGAAAATCAGCCTGTGTGAAATTGTGTTCATTAAACATTTTAAATACACCATGGTTAGGATGGTCAAATGGTGAATCATAACGATTTACACACATAGACAAGCACGCAATTCTAACGATTCACCATATAATAGAAAAGTAAATCCTATTCTTCTTTATGTTTTGTGGTCAACCGTGCATACTGTGTGTTTTCAATGGGGAGATGAGCAACGATTCACCTTTACCATGAATAGGGTTTCACACTTTCAGTGTACATAATTATACCCACAGAAGAGACAACGCAAATCATGTTTTTAATGAACTTTGCCCATGTGAGATTGCATATAGGCCTAATAAAGGTCATTATCTATCATGCTCATAATGATCAGTGTTTGTTTAATCGGAAAACAGCATTTTTGAAGCGTCTATATGTTCTTTTATTCCAATCAAATATAATGACAATCATGAAATAACCCTGAACTTGCATACCAATCATTGGATATGTCAGTTAAAATTGAGTTATGTGTCTTATACATTGCGCATGTGTGTCTGTTAACTTGAAAAATATTGACCTGCAAGTGACATTTGCACTTTTTGTTACTTTTTATTCTTTCTTCTTTTTTAATTCATGGTTTTCTTTTTAGTGTGATTGTTCGTTTTATCTTCTTTTATTTCTATTTTGTATTTTCTTTGCTATTTTGTTTTGGTTTCCTTTCTTTGTTTCTTTGTTTCTTTCATTTTGGGGGTCTTTAATGATTTCTTTTTCTTTTCTTTGTCTTTGCTTGAATTCTTTGAGGTATACTTTCGTGGGGTCGGGAATTTCTGGTTTGGAAGGAGAAGTTTGGCAAAGCAATGTACATAGGTTGGTAGAGTTCGTTGCATTATTTTGCTATCTACTGCAGATAACAATGATAAATTTGCATCCCACGTCCGTGTGATGATTGCTTGACGATGCCCTTAGTGGCATAGCAAATATAAAAGATGGTGAATGATTTTCCAAAAAGATTGTCAACTTTTTAACTATCCAAATTGCTATGTTTTAAAATGTTTGGGGCTATGTATAAGGTATTCTACGTAATATTCGACTTAACTTAGTCAAAAATTGATGAAAATATATGTTTAAAGTGACCGATCCCTGAAATATTTGTGAATGTAATGTAATATGTTTTATTCCCTATGTTCCTTATTTAGTATATAAACTAACATGTCTAAGTTTTATTTCAATCGCTCTACTGGTTCTAAAGTTGTGAACCCTAATGTGAAGTAGCAAACACTGATTTTGGAATTCCTCAGACAATCTTAGAAATATTTGTTCGAACACTTTTAAGGCCTTATTGGAAATGGTCCCCCTTCTACCCCTGTACAATGTTGGCATGTCCAATATGCTCATCTTTACCATATCTTCTCCCAACATTGTTTGGTGGGGAAAGGGAGTGGGCATGCTTAAGATGAACATTGAGACAACACTATTATAGTTCTTAGTTTCCAGTGACTCATATAGCGTGCGCTCTATGCTAAGAAGAACATGGGAATTACAGTGGGTGTTCGAACACATTTTTCCGGGATTGTCTACAAAATTGCTTAGCAAAATCATCTGATTTTAGTTTTTGGACAATAACTCTGCAGTTACGCCATCGATCTTAATGCAATTTGGCACACATGTCAGAAACATGATTTGCTATCATCTCACAAAATATGGAGGAAATCAATGAATATTTGGATAGCGGTCAGTTACCGTAGATTTAATATAGCGTTTTGTACACACAAATATAGGCCTTAATGGTTTATGTGCTATGTTAATTGCGCATATGTACATAATGATATAATACATTAAGAGGAGGGATTAAAATTTTATTTTCAGCTAAAAATAAAAATGAACATTACTCGTAAATTCAATGTTATTTATTTAAATTTCACACAGTACCACTGTATGATAAATTGGGGGGGGATCGAGAACGAGGGAGGGAGAGAGCGAATGAAGGGAGGGAGAGATACGGAGCGGATACCCACATTTATTGTTTTAAAAATGGTTTATAATAAAAACATTACTTGACCAACATTTAAGAAAATCAGCCTAATGTGTGAAATTGTGTTCATTAAACATTTTAAATACACCATGGTTAGGATGGTCAAATGGTGAATCATAACGATTTACACACATAGACAAGCACGCAATTCTAACGATTCACCATATAATAGAAAAGTAAATCCTATTCTTCTTTATGTTTTGTGGTCAACCGTGCATACTGTGTGTTTTCAATGGGGAGATGAGCAACGATTCACCTTTACCATGAATAGGGTTTCACACTTTCAGTGTACATAATTATACCCACAGAAGAGACAACGCAAATCATGTTTTTAATGAACTTTGCCCATGTGAGATTGCATATAGGCCTAATAAAGGTCATTATCTATCATGCTCATAATGATCAGTGTTTGTTTAATCGGAAAACAGCATTTTTGAAGCGTCTATATTTTCTTTTATTCCAATCAAATATAATGACAATCATGAAATAACCCTGAACTTGCATACCAATCATTGAATATGTCAGTAAAAATTGAGTTATGTGTCTTATACATTGCGCATGTGTGTCTGTTAATGTGCAATTGGTCTTGAACTTGAAAAATATTGACCTGCAAGTGACATTTGCACTTTTTGTTACTTTTTATTCTTCCTTCTTTTTTAATTCATGGTTTTCTTTTTAGTGTGATTGTTCGTTTATCTTCTTTTATTTCTATTTTGTATTTTCTTTGCTATTTTGTTTTGGTTTCCTTTCTTTGTTTCTTTGTTTCTTTCACTTGGGGGGTCTTTAATTATTTCTTTTTTTTTTTCTTTGTCTTTGCTTGAATTCTTTGAGGTATACTTTCGTGGGGTCGGGAATTACTGGTTTGGAAGGAGAAGTTTGGCAAAGCAATGTACATAGGTTGGTAGAGTTCGTTGCATTATTTTGCTATCTACTGCAGATAACAATGATAAATTTGCATCCCACGTCCGTGTGATGATTGCTTGACGGTGCCCTTAGTGGCATAGCAAATATAAAAGATGGTGAATGATTTTCCAAAAGATTGTCAACTTTTTAACTATCCAAATTGCTATGTTTTAAAATGTTTGGGGCTATGTATAAGGTATTCTACGTAATATTCGACTTAACTTAGTCAAAATTGATGAAAATATATGTTTAAAGTGACCGATCCCTGAAATATTTGTGAATGTAATGTAATATGTGTTATTCCCTATGTTTCTTAGTATATATAAACTAACATGTCTAAGTTTTATTTCAATCGCTCTACTGGTTCTAAAGTTGTGAACCCTAATGTGAAGTAGCAAACACTGATTTTGGAATTCCTCAGACATGTCTACAAAATTGCTTAGTAAAATCATCTGATTTTAGTTTTTGGACAATAACTCTGCAGTTACGCCATCGATCTTAATGCAATTTGGCACACATGTCAGAAACATGATTTGCTATCATCTCACAAAATATGGAGGAAATCAATGAATATTTGGATAGCGGTCAGTTACCGTAGATTTAATATAGCGTTTTGTACACACAAATATAGGCCTTAATGGTTTATGTGCTATGTTAATTGCGCATATGTACATAATGATATAATACATTAAGAGGAGGGATTAAAATTTTATTTTCAGCTAAAAATAAAAATGAACATTACTCGTAAATTCAATGTTATTTATTTAAATTTCACACAGTACCACTGTATGATAAATTGGGGGGGCATCGAGAACGAGGGAGGGAGAGAGCGAATGAAAGGAAGGGAGAGATACGCACCGGATACCCACATTTATTGTTTTAAAAATGGTTTATAATAAAAACATTACTTGACCAACATTTAAGAAAATCAGCCTGTGTGAAATTGTGTTCATTAAACATTTTAAATACACCATGGTTAGGATGGTCAAATGGTGAATCATAACGATTTACACACATAGACAAGCACGCAATTCTAACGATTCACCATATAATAGAAAAGTAAATCCTATTCTTCTTTATGTTTTGTGGTCAACCGTGCATACTGTGTGTTTTCAATGGGGAGATGAGCAACGATTCACCTTTACCATGAATAGGGTTTCACACTTTCAGTGTACATAATTATACCCACAGAAGAGACAACGCAAATCATGTTTTTAATGAACTTTGCCCATGTGAGATTGCATATAGGCCTAATAAAGGTCATTATCTATCATGCTCATAATGATCAGTGTTTGTTTAATCGGAAAACAGCATTTTTGAAGCGTCTATATGTTCTTTTATTCCAATCAAATATAATGACAATCATGAAATAACCCTGAACTTGCATACCAATCATTGGATATGTCAGTTAAAATTGAGTTATGTGTCTTATACATTGCGCATGTGTGTCTGTTAACTTGAAAAATATTGACCTGCAAGTGACATTTGCACTTTTTGTTACTTTTTATTCTTTCTTCTTTTTTAATTCATGGTTTTCTTTTTAGTGTGATTGTTCGTTTTATCTTCTTTTATTTCTATTTTGTATTTTCTTTGCTATTTTGTTTTGGTTTCCTTTCTTTGTTTCTTTGTTTCTTTCATTTGGGGGGTCTTTAATGATTTCTTTTTCTTTTTCTTTGTCTTTGCTTGAATTCTTTGAGGTTTACTTTTCGTTGGGTCAGGAATTTCTGGTTTGGAAGGAGAAGTTTGGCAAAGCAATGTACATAGGTTGGTAGAGTTCGTTGCATTATTTTGCTATCTACTGCAGATAACAATGATAAATTTGCATCCCACGTCCGTGTGATGATTGCTTGACGATGCCCTTAGTGGCATAGCAAATATAAAAGATGGTGAATGATTTTCCAAAAGATTGTCAACTTTTTAACTATCCAAATTGCTATGTTTTAAAATGTTTGGGGCTAGGGATCAGGTATGTTACGTCATAGTAAAAAAAAAAGATTAAAAAATTGATGAAAATATATGTTTAAAGTGACCGATCCCTGAAATATTTGTGAATGTAATGTAATATGCTTTATTCTCTATGTGCCTTATTTAGTATATAAACTAACATGTCTAAGTTTTATTTCAATCGCTCTACTGGTTCTAAAGTTGTGAACCCTAATGTGAAGTAGCAAACACTGATTTTGGAATTCCTCAGACAATCTTAGAAATATTTGTTCGAACACTTTTAAGGCCTTATTGGAAATGGTCCCCCTTCTACCCCTGTACAATGTTGGCATGTCCAATATGCTCATCTTTACCATATCTTCTCCCAACATTGTTTGGTGGGGAAAGGGGAGTGGGCATGCTTAAGATGAACATTGAGACAACACTATTATAGTTCTTAGTTTCCAGTGACTCATATAGCGTGCGCTCTATGCTAAGAAGAACATGGGAATTACAGTGGGTGTTCGAACACATTTTTCCGGGATTGTCTACAAAATTGCTTAGCAAAATCATCTGATTTTAGTTTTTGGACAATAACTCTGCAGTTACGCCATCGATCTTAATGCAATTTGGCACACATGTCAGAAACATGATTTGCTATCATCTCACAAAATATGGAGGAAATCAATGAATATTTGGATAGCGGTCAGTTACCGTAGATTTAATATAGCGTTTTGTACACACAAATATAGGCCTTAATGGTTTATGTGCTATGTTAATTGCGCATATGTACATAATGATATAATACATTAAGAGGAGGGATTAAAATTTTATTTTCAGCTAAAAATAAAAATGAACATTACTCGTAAATTCAATGTTATTTATTTAAATTTCACACAGTACCACTGTATGATAAATTGGGGGGATCGAGAACGAGGGAGGGAGAGAGCGAATGAAAGGAGGGGAGAGATACGCACCGGATACCCACATTTATTGTTTTAAAAATGGTTTATAATAAAAACATTACTTGACCAACATTTAAGAAAATCAGCCTAATGTGTGAAATTGTGTTCATTAAACATTTTAAATACACCATGGTTAGGATGGTCAAATGGTGAATCATAACGATTTACACACATAGACAAGCACGCAATTCTAACGATTCACCATATAATAGAAAAGTAAATCCTATTCTTCTTTATATTTTGTGGTCAACCGTGCATACTGTGTGTTTTCAATGGGGAGATGAGCAACGATTCACCTTTACCATGAATAGGGTTTCACACTTTCAGTGTACATAATTATACCCACAGAAGAGACAACGCAAATCATGTTTTTAATGAACTTTGCCCATGTGAGATTGCATATAGGCCTAATAAAGGTCATTATCTATCATGCTCATAATGATCAGTGTTTGTTTAATCGGAAAACAGCATTTTTGAAGCGTCTATATTTTCTTTTATTCCAATCAAATATAATGACAATCATGAAATAACCCTGAACTTGCATACCAATCATTGAATATGTCAGTAAAAATTGAGTTATGTGTCTTATACATTGCGCATGTGTGTCTGTTAATGTGCAATTGGTCTTGAACTTGAAAAATATTGACCTGCAAGTGACATTTGCACTTTTTGTTACTTTTATTCTTCCTTCTTTTTTTAATTCATGGTTTTCTTTTTAGTGTGATTGTTCGTTTATCTTCTTTTATTTCTATTTTGTATTTTCTTTGCTATTTTGTTTTGGTTTCCTTTCTTTGTTTCTTTGTTTCTTTCACTTGGGGGGGGGGTCTTTAATTATTTCTTTTTCTTTTTCTTTGTCTTTGCTTGAATTCTTTGAGGTATACTTTCGTGGGGTCGGGAATTACTGGTTTGGAAGGAGAAGTTTGGCAAAGCAATGTACATAGGTTGGTAGAGTTCGTTGCATTATTTTGCTATCTACTGCAGATAACAATGATAAATTTGCATCCCACGTCCGTGTGATGATTGCTTGACGGTGCCCTTAGTGGCATAGCAAATATAAAAGATGGTGAATGATTTTCCAAAAGATTGTCAACTTTTAACTATCCAAATTGCTATGTTTTAAAATGTTTGGGGCTATGTATAAGGTATTCTACGTAATATTCGACTTAACTTAGTCAAAAATTGATGAAAATATATGTTTAAAGTGACCGATCCCTGAAATATTTGTGAATGTAATGTAATATGTGTTATT
Source organism: Amphiura filiformis (assembly GCF_039555335.1). Lineage (NCBI taxonomy): Eukaryota > Metazoa > Echinodermata > Ophiuroidea > Amphilepidida > Amphiuridae > Amphiura > Amphiura filiformis. Next base: position 43,733,037 of record NC_092631.1, on the reverse strand, counting down.
CCCTATGTTTCTTAGTATATATAAACTAACATGTCTAAGTTTTATTTCAATCGCTCTACTGGTTCTAAAGTTGTGAACCCTAATGTGAAGTAGCAAACACTGATTTTGGAATTCCTCAGACATGTCTACAAAATTGCTTAGTAAAATCATCTGATTTTAGTTTTTGGACAATAACTCTGCAGTTACGCCATCGATCTTAATGCAATTTGGCACACATGTCAGAAACATGATTTGCTATCATCTCACAAAATATGGAGGAAATCAATGAATATTTGGATAGCGGTCAGTTACCGTAGATTTAATATAGCGTTTTGTACACACAAATATAGGCCTTAATGGTTTATGTGCTATGTTAATTGCGCATATGTACATAATGATATAATACATTAAGAGGAGGGATTAAAATTTTATTTTCAGCTAAAAATAAAAATGAACATTACTCGTAAATTCAATGTTATTTATTTAAATTTCACACAGTACCACTGTATGATAAATTGGGGGGGGGGGCATCGAGAACGAGGGAGGAGAGAGCGAATGAAAGGAAGGAGAGATACGCACCGGATACCCACATTTATTGTTTTAAAAATGGTTTATAATAAAAACATTACTTGACCAACATTTAAGAAAATCAGCCTGTGTGAAATTGTGTTCATTAAACATTTTAAATACACCATGGTTAGGATGGTCAAATGGTGAATCATAACGATTTACACACATAGACAAGCACGCAATTCTAACGATTCACCATATAATAGAAAAGTAAATCCTATTCTTCTTTATGTTTTGTGGTCAACCGTGCATACTGTGTGTTTTCAATGGGGAGATGAGCAACGATTCACCTTTACCATGAATAGGGTTTCACACTTTCAGTGTACATAATTATACCCACAGAAGAGACAACGCAAATCATGTTTTTAATGAACTTTGCCCATGTGAGATTGCATATAGGCCTAATAAAGGTCATTATCTATCATGCTCATAATGATCAGTGTTTGTTTAATCGGAAAACAGCATTTTTGAAGCGTCTATATGTTCTTTTATTCCAATCAAATATAATGACAATCATGAAATAACCCTGAACTTGCATACCAATCATTGGATATGTCAGTTAAAATTGAGTTATGTGTCTTATACATTGCGCATGTGTGTCTGTTAACTTGAAAAATATTGACCTGCAAGTGACATTTGCACTTTTTGTTACTTTTTATTCTTTCTTCTTTTTTAATTCATGGTTTTCTTTTTAGTGTGATTGTTCGTTTTATCTTCTTTTATTTCTATTTTGTATTTTCTTTGCTATTTTGTTTTGGTTTCCTTTCTTTGTTTCTTTGTTTCTTTCATTTGGGGGGTCTTTAATGATTTCTTTTTCTTTTTCTTTGTCTTTGCTTGAATTCTTTGAGGTATACTTTCGTGGGGTCGGGAATTTCTGGTTTGGAAGGAGAAGTTTGGCAAAGCAATGTACATAGGTTGGTAGAGTTCGTTGCATTATTTTGCTATCTACTGCAGATAACAATGATAAATTTGCATCCCACGTCCGTGTGATGATTGCTTGACGATGCCCTTAGTGGCATAGCAAATATAAAAGATGGTGAATGATTTTCCAAAAAGATTGTCAACTTTGTAACTATCCAAATTGCTATGTTTTAAAATGTTTGGGGCTATGTATAAGGTATTCTACGTAATATTCGACTTAACTTAGTCAAAATTGATGAAAATATATGTTTAAAGTGACCGATCCCTGAAATATTTGTGAATGTAATGTAATATGTTTTATTCCCTATGTTCCTTATTTAGTATATAAACTAACATGTCTAAGTTTTATTTCAATCGCTCTACTGGTTCTAAAGTTGTGAACCCTAATGTGAAGTAGCAAACACTGATTTTGGAATTCCTCAGACAATCTTAGAAATATTTGTTCGAACACTTTTAAGGCCTTATTGGAAATGGTCCCCCTTCTACCCCTGTACAATGTTGGCATGTCCAATATGCTCATCTTTACCATATCTTCTCCCAACATTGTTTGGTGGGGAGGGGGAGGGGGCATGCTTAAGATGAACATTGAGACAACACTATTATAGTTCTTAGTTTCCAGTGGCTCATATAGCGTGCGCTCTATGCTAAGAAGAACATGGGAATTACAGTGGGTGTTCGAACACATTTTTCCGGGATTGTCTACAAAATTGCTTAGCAAAATCATCTGATTTTAGTTTTTGGACAATAACTCTGCAGTTACGCCATCGATCTTAATGCAATTTGGCACACATGTCAGAAACATGATTTGCTATCATCTCACAAAATATGGAGGAAATCAATGAATATTTGGATAGCGGTCAGTTACCGTAGATTTAATATAGCGTTTTGTACACACAAATATAGGCCTTAATGGTTTATGTGCTATGTTAATTGCGCATATGTACATAATGATATAATACATTAAGAGGAGGGATTAAAATTTTATTTTCAGCTAAAAATAAAAATGAACATTACTCGTAAATTCAATGTTATTTATTTAAATTTCACACAGTACCACTGTATGATAAATTGGGGGGGATCGAGAACGAGGGAGGGAGAGAGCGAATGAAAGGAAGGAGAGATACGCACCGGATACCCACATTTATTGTTTTAAAATGGTTTATAATAAAAACATTACTTGACCAACATTTAAGAAAATCAGCCTAATGTGTGAAATTGTGTTCATTAAACATTTTAAATACACCATGGTTAGGATGGTCAAATGGTGAATCATAACGATTTACACACATAGACAAGCACGCAATTCTAACGATTCACCATATAATAGAAAAGTAAATCCTATTCTTCTTTATGTTTTGTGGTCAACCGTGCATACTGTGTGTTTTCAATGGGGAGATGAGCAACGATTCACCTTTACCATGAATAGGGTTTCACACTTTCAGTGTACATAATTATACCCACAGAAGAGACAACGCAAATCATGTTTTTAATGAACTTTGCCCATGTGAGATTGCATATAGGCCTAATAAAGGTCATTATCTATCATGCTCATAATGATCAGTGTTTGTTTAATCGGAAAACAGCATTTTTGAAGCGTCTATATTTTCTTTTATTCCAATCAAATATAATGACAATCATGAAATAACCCTGAACTTGCATACCAATCATTGAATATGTCAGTAAAAATTGAGTTATGTGTCTTATACATTGCGCATGTGTGTCTGTTAATGTGCAATTGGTCTTGAACTTGAAAAATATTGACCTGCAAGTGACATTTGCACTTTTTGTTACTTTTTATTCTTCCTTCTTTTTTAATTCATGGTTTTCTTTTTAGTGTGATTGTTCGTTTATCTTCTTTTATTTCTATTTTGTATTTTCTTTGCTATTTTGTTTTGGTTTCCTTTCTTTGTTTCTTTGTTTCTTTCACTTGGGGGGGTCTTTAATTATTTCTTTTTCTTTTTCTTTGTCTTTGCTTGAATTCTTTGAGGTATACTTTCGTGGGGTCGGGAATTACTGGTTTGGAAGGAGAAGTTTGGCAAAGCAATGTACATAGGTTGGTAGAGTTCGTTGCATTATTTTGCTATCTACTGCAGATAACAATGATAAATTTGCATCCCACGTCCGTGTGATGATTGCTTGACGGTGCCCTTAGTGGCATAGCAAATATAAAAGATGGTGAATGATTTTCCAAAAAGATTGTCAACTTTTTAACTATCCAAATTGCTATGTTTTAAAATGTTTGGGGCTATGTATAAGGTATTCTACGTAATATTCGACTTAACTTAGTCAAAAATTGATGAAAATATATGTTTAAAGTGACCGATCCCTGAAATATTTGTGAATGTAATGTAATATGTGTTATTCCCTATGTTTCTTAGTATATATAAACTAACATGTCTAAGTTTTATTTCAATCGCTCTACTGGTTCTAAATTGTGAACCCTAATGTGAAGTAGCAAACACTGATTTTGGAATTCCTCAGACATGTCTACAAAATTGCTTAGTAAAATCATCTGATTTTAGTTTTTGGACAATAACTCTGCAGTTACGCCATCGATCTTAATGCAATTTGGCACACATGTCAGAAACATGATTTGCTATCATCTCACAAAATATGGAGGAAATCAATGAATATTTGGATAGCGGTCAGTTACCGTAGATTTAATATAGCGTTTTGTACACACAAATATAGGCCTTAATGGTTTATGTGCTATGTTAATTGCGCATATGTACATAATGATATAATACATTAAGAGGAGGGATTAAAATTTTATTTTCAGCTAAAAATAAAATGAACATTACTCGTAAATTCAATGTTATTTATTTAAATTTCACACAGTACCACTGTATGATAAATTGGGGGGGCATCGAGAACGAGGGAGGGAGAGAGCGAAGGAAAGGAAGGGAGAGATACCCACCGGATACCCACATTTATTGTTTTAAAAATGGTTTATAATAAAAACATTACTTGACCAACATTTAAGAAAATCAGCCTGTGTGAAATTGTGTTCATTAAACATTTTAAATACACCATGGTTAGGATGGTCAAATGGTGAATCATAACGATTTACACACATAGACAAGCACGCAATTCTAACGATTCACCATATAATAGAAAAGTAAATCCTATTCTTCTTTATGTTTTGTGGTCAACCGTGCATACTGTGTGTTTTCAATGGGGAGATGAGCAACGATTCACCTTTACCATGAATAGGGTTTCACACTTTCAGTGTACATAATTATACCCACAGAAGAGACAACGCAAATCATGTTTTTAATGAACTTTGCCCATGTGAGATTGCATATAGGCCTAATAAAGGTCATTATCTATCATGCTCATAATGATCAGTGTTTGTTTAATCGGAAAACAGCATTTTTGAAGCGTCTATATGTTCTTTTATTCCAATCAAATATAATGACAATCATGAAATAACCCTGAACTTGCATACCAATCATTGGATATGTCAGTTAAAATTGAGTTATGTGTCTTATACATTGCGCATGTGTGTCTGTTAACTTGAAAAATATTGACCTGCAAGTGACATTTGCACTTTTTGTTACTTTTATTATTTTCTTCTTTTTTAATTCATGGTTTTCTTTTTAGTGTGATTGTTCGTTTTATCTTCTTTTATTTCTATTTTGTATTTTCTTTGCTATTTTGTTTTGGTTTCCTTTCTTTGTTTCTTTGTTTCTTTCATTTGGGGGGTCTTTAATGATTTCTTTTTCTTTTTCTTTGTCTTTGCTTGAATTCTTTGAGGTATACTTTCGTGGGGTCGGGAATTTCTGGTTTGGAAGGAGAAGTTTGGCAAAGCAATGTACATAGGTTGGTAGAGTTCGTTGCATTATTTTGCTATCTACTGCAGATAACAATGATAAATTTGCATCCCACGTCCGTGTGATGATTGCTTGACGATGCCCTTAGTGGCATAGCAAATATAAAAGATGGTGAATGATTTTCCAAAAAGATTGTCAACTTTTTAACTATCCAAATTGCTATGTTTTAAAATGTTTGGGGCTATGTATAAGGTATTCTACGTAATATTCGACTTAACTTAGTCAAAATTGATGAAAATATATGTTTAAAGTGACCGATCCCTGAAATATTTGTGAATGTAATGTAATATGTTTTATTCCCTATGTTCCTTATTTAGTATATAAACTAACATGTCTAAGTTTTATTTCAATCGCTCTACTGGTTCTAAAGTTGTGAACCCTAATGTGAAGTAGCAAACACTGATTTTGGAATTCCTCAGACAATCTTAGAAATATTTGTTCGAACACTTTTAAGGCCTTATTGGAAATGGTCCCCCTTCTACCCCTGTACAATGTTGGCATGTCCAATATGCTCATCTTTACCATATCTTCTCCCAACATTGTTTGGTGGGCAAAGGGAGTGGGCATGCTTAAGATGAACATTGAGACAACACTATTATAGTTCTTAGTTTCCAGTGACTCATATAGCGTGCGCTCTATGCTAAGAAGAACATGGGAATTACAGTGGGTGTTCGAACACATTTTTTCCGGGATTGTCTACAAAATTGCTTAGCAAAATCATCTGATTTTAGTTTTTGGACAATAACTCTGCAGTTACGCCATCGATCTTAATGCAATTTGGCACACATGTCAGAAACATGATTTGCTATCATCTCACAAAATATGGAGGAAATCAATGAATATTTGGATAGCGGTCAGTTACCGTAGATTTAATATAGCGTTTTGTACACACAAATATAGGCCTTAATGGTTTATGTGCTATGTTAATTGCGCATATGTACATAATGATATAATACATTAAGAGGAGGGATTAAAATTTTATTTTCAGCTAAAAATAAAAATGAACATTACTCGTAAATTCAATGTTATTTATTTAAATTTCACACAGTACCACTGTATGATAAATTGGGGGGGATCGAGAACGAGGGAGGGAGAGAGCGAATGAAAGGAAGGAGAGATACGCACCGGATACCCACATTTATTGTTTTAAAAATGGTTTATAATAAAAACATTACTTGACCAACATTTAAGAAAATCAGCCTAATGTGTGAAATTGTGTTCATTAAACATTTTAAATACACCATGGTTAGGATGGTCAAATGGTGAATCATAACGATTTACACACATAGACAAGCACGCAATTCTAACGATTCACCATATAATAGAAAAGTAAATCCTATTCTTCTTTATGTTTTGTGGTCAACCGTGCATACTGTGTGTTTTCAATGGGGAGATGAGCAACGATTCACCTTTACCATGAATAGGGTTTCACACTTTCAGTGTACATAATTATACCCACAGAAGAGACAACGCAAATCATGTTTTTAATGAACTTTGCCCATGTGAGATTGCATATAGGCCTAATAAAGGTCATTATCTATCATGCTCATAATGATCAGTGTTTGTTTAATCGGAAAACAGCATTTTTGAAGCGTCTATATTTTCTTTTATTCCAATCAAATATAATGACAATCATGAAATAACCCTGAACTTGCATACCAATCATTGAATATGTCAGTAAAAATTGAGTTATGTGTCTTATACATTGCGCATGTGTGTCTGTTAATGTGCAATTGGTCTTGAACTTGAAAAATATTGACCTGCAAGTGACATTTGCATTTTTTGTTACTTTTTATTCTTCCTTCTTTTTTAATTCATGGTTTTCTTTTTAGTGTGATTGTTCGTTTATCTTCTTTTATTTCTATTTTGTATTTTCTTTGCTATTTTGTTTTGGTTTCCTTTCTTTGTTTCTTTGTTTCTTTCACTTGGGGGGTCTTTAATTATTTCTTTTTCTTTTTCTTTGTCTTTGCTTGAATTCTTTGAGGTATACTTTCGTGGGGTCGGGAATTACTGGTTTGGAAGGAGAAGTTTGGCAAAGCAATGTACATAGGTTGGTAGAGTTCGTTGCATTATTTTGCTATCTACTGCAGATAACAATGATAAATTTGCATCCCACGTCCGTGTGATGATTGCTTGACGGTGCCCTTAGTGGCATAGCAAATATAAAAGATGGTGAATGATTTTCCAAAAAGATTGTCAACTTTTAACTATCCAAATTGCTATGTTTTAAAATGTTTGGGGCTATGTATAAGGTATTCTACGTCTTATTCGACTTAACTTAGTCAAAATTGATGAAAATATATGTTTAAAGTGACCGATCCCTGAAATATTTGTGAGGATTTAATGTAATAATATTTATTGCATGTTTTCTTAGTATATATAAACTAACATGTCTAAGTTTTATTTCAATCGCTCTACTGGTTCTAAAGTTGTGAACCCTAATGTGAAGTAGCAAACACTGATTTTGGAATTCCTCAGACATGTCTACAAAATTGCTTAGTAAAATCATCTGATTTTAGTTTTTGGACAATAACTCTGCAGTTACGCCATCGATCTTAATGCAATTTGGCACACATGTCAGAAACATGATTTGCTATCATCTCACAAAATATGGAGGAAATCAATGAATATTTGGATAGCGGTCAGTTACCGTAGATTTAATATAGCGTTTTGTACACACAAATATAGGCCTTAATGGTTTATGTGCTATGTTAATTGCGCATATGTACATAATGATATAATACATTAAGAGGAGGGATTAAAATTTTATTTTCAGCTAAAAATAAAATGAACATTACTCGTAAATTCAATGTTATTTATTTAAATTTCACACAGTACCACTGTATGATAAATTGGGGGGGGGGGGCATCGAGAACGAGGGAGGGAGAGAGCGAATGAAAGGAAGGGAGAGAGACGCACCGGATACCCACATTTATTGTTTTAAAATGGTTTATAATAAAAACATTACTTGACCAACATTTAAGAAAATCAGCCTGTGTGAAATTGTGTTCATTAAACATTTTAAATACACCATGGTTAGGATGGTCAAATGGTGAATCATAACGATTTACACACATAGACAAGCACGCAATTCTAACGATTCACCATATAATAGAAAAGTAAATCCTATTCTTCTTTATGTTTTGTGGTCAACCGTGCATACTGTGTGTTTTCAATGGGGAGATGAGCAACGATTCACCTTTACCATGAATAGGGTTTCACACTTTCAGTGTACATAATTATACCCACAGAAGAGACAACGCAAATCATGTTTTTAATGAACTTTGCCCATGTGAGATTGCATATAGGCCTAATAAAGGTCATTATCTATCATGCTCATAATGATCAGTGTTTGTTTAATCGGAAAACAGCATTTTTGAATTGTTTTTATGTTCTTTTATTCCAATCAAATATAATGACAATCATGAAATAACCCTGAACTTGCATACCAATCATTGGATATGTCAGTTAAAATTGAGTTATGTGTCTTATACATTGCGCATGTGTGTCTGTTAACTTGAAAAATATTGACCTGCAAGTGACATTTGCACTTTTTGTTACTTTTTATTCTTTCTTCTTTTTTAATTCATGGTTTTCTTTTTAGTGTGATTGTTCGTTTTATCTTCTTTTATTTCTATTTTGTATTTTCTTTGCTATTTTGTTTTGGTTTCCTTTCTTTGTTTCTTTGTTTCTTTCATTTGGGGGGTCTTTAATGATTTCTTTTTTTTTTTCTTTGTCTTTGCTTGAATTCTTTGAGGTATACTTTCGTGGGGTCGGGAATTTCTGGTTTGGAAGGAGAAGTTTGGCAAAGCAATGTACATAGGTTGGTAGAGTTCGTTGCATTATTTTGCTATCTACTGCAGATAACAATGATAAATTTGCATCCCACGTCCGTGTGATGATTGCTTGACGATGCCCTTAGTGGCATAGCAAATATAAAAGATGGTGAATGATTTTCCAAAAAGATTGTCAACTTTTTAACTATCCAAATTGCTATGTTTTAAAATGTTTGGGGCTATGTATAAGGTATTCTACGTAATATTCGACTTAACTTAAAAAAAATTGATGAAAATATATGTTTAAAGTGACCGATCCCTGAAATATTTGTGAATGTAATGTAATATGTTTTATTCCCTATGTTCCTTATTTAGTATATAAACTAACATGTCTAAGTTTTATTTCAATCGCTCTACTGGTTCTAAAGTTGTGAACCCTAATGTGAAGTAGCAAACACTGATTTTGGAATTCCTCAGACAATCTTAGAAATATTTGTTCGAACACTTTTAAGGCCTTATTGGAAATGGTCCCCCTTCTACCCCTGTACAATGTTGGCATGTCCAATATGCTCATCTTTACCATATCTTCTCCCAACATTGTTTGGTGGGGAAAGGGGAGTGGGCATGCTTAAGATGAACATTGAGACAACACTATTATAGTTCTTAGTTTCCAGTGACTCATATAGCGTGCGCTCTATGCTAAGAAGAACATGGGAATTACAGTGGGTGTTCGAACTCATTTTTTCCGTGATTGTCTACAAAATTGCTTAGCAAAATCATCTGTTTTTAGTTTTTGGACAATAACTCTGCAGTTACGCCATCGATCTTAATGCAATTTGGCACACATGTCAGAAACATGATTTGCTATCATCTCACAAAATATGGAGGAAATCAATGAATATTTGGATAGCGGTCAGTTACCGTAGATTTAATATAGCGTTTTGTACACACAAATATAGGCCTTAATGGTTTATGTGCTATGTTAATTGCGCATATGTACATAATGATATAATACATTAAGAGGAGGGATTAAAATTTTATTTTCAGCTAAAAATAAAAATGAACATTACTCGTAAATTCAATGTTATTTATTTAAATTTCACACAGTACCACTGTATGATAAATTGGGGGGGATCGAGAACGAGGGAGGAGAGAGCGAATGAAAGGAAGGAGAGATACGCACCGGATACCCACATTTATTGTTTTAAAAATGGTTTATAATAAAAACATTACTTGACCAACATTTAAGAAAATCAGCCTAATGTGTGAAATTGTGTTCATTAAACATTTTAAATACACCATGGTTAGGATGGTCAAATGGTGAATCATATCGATTTACACACATAGACAAGCACGCAATTCTAACGATTCACCATATAATAGAAAAGTAAATCCTATTCTTCTTTATGTTTTGTGGTCAACCGTGCATACTGTGTGTTTTCAATGGGGAGATGAGCAACGATTCACCTTTACCATGAATAGGGTTTCACACTTTCAGTGTACATAATTATACCCACAGAAGAGACAACGCAAATCATGTTTTTAATGAACTTTGCCCATGTGAGATTGCATATAGGCCTAATAAAGGTCATTATCTATCATGCTCATAATGATCAGTGTTTGTTTAATCGGAAAACAGCATTTTTGAAGCGTCTATATGTTCTTTTATTCCAATCAAATATAATGACAATCATGAAATAACCCTGAACTTGCATACCAATCATTGGATATGTCAGTTAAAATTGAGTTATGTGTCTTATACATTGCGCATGTGTGTCTGTTAACTTGAAAAATATTGACCTGCAAGTGACATTTGCACTTTTTGTTCCTTTTTATTCTTTCTTCTTTTTTAATTCATGGTTTTCTTTTTAGTGTGATTGTTCGTTTTATCTTCTTTTATTTCTATTTTGTATTTTCTTTGCTATTTTGTTTTGGTTTCCTTTCTTTGTTTCTTTGTTTCTTTCATTTGGGGGGGGGTCTTTAATGATTTCTTTTTCTTTTTCTTTGTCTTTGCTTGAATTCTTTGAGGTATACTTTCGTGGGGTCGGGAATTTCTGGTTTGGAAGGAGAAGTTTGGCAAAGCAATGTACATAGGTTGGTAGAGTTCGTTGCATTATTTTGCTATCTACTGCAGATAACAATGATAAATTTGCATCCCACGTCCGTGTGATGATTGCTTGACGATGCCCTTAGTGGCATAGCAAATATAAAAGATGGTGAATGATTTTCCAAAAAGATTTTCAACTTTTTAACTATCCAAATTGCTATGTTTTAAAATGTTTGGGGCTATGTATAAGGTATTCTACGTAATATTCGACTTAACTTAGTCAAAATTGATGAAAATATATGTTTAAAGTGACCGATCCCTGAAATATTTGTGAATGTAATGTAATATGTTTTATTCCTATGTTCCTTATTTAGTATATAAACTAACATGTCTAAGTTTTATTTCAATCGCTCTACTGGTTCTAAAGTTGTGAACCCTAATGTGAAGTAGCAAACACTGATTTTGGAATTCCTCAGAC